>NC_069503.1:1122857343-1122954843 GCF_027579735.1 Bombina bombina
GTGCCACCACTCATATCTTGTTTAATAGTAGTGTAAGTGTACATTTAAAAAAATAAAAACTTTTTGGACTGTGAAACATCAGTCTGCTTTTTTGTTTCAGGCTCACAGCGTATACTGTGCCCACTTGCCCAGTGCCACCACTCATATCTTGTTTAATAGTAGTGTAAGTGTAAATTTAAAAACAAAAAAAACTTTTTGGACTGTGAAACATCAGTCTGCTTTTTTGTGTCAGGCTCAAAGCTTATACTGGGCCCACTTGCCCAGTGCCACCACTCATATCTTGTTTAATAGTAGTGTAAGTGTACATTTAAAAAAATTAAAAACTTTTCGGACTGTGAAACATCAGTCTGCTTTTTTGTGTCAGGCTCACGGCATATACTGTGCCCACTTGCCCATTGCCACCACTCATATCTTGTTTAATAGTAGTGTATGTGTACATTTAAAAAAATAAAAACTTTTTGGACTGTGAAACATCAGTCTGCTTTTTTGTGTCAGGCTCAGAGCGTATACTGTGCCCACTTGCCCAGTGCCACCACTCATATCTTGTTTAATAGTAGTGTAAGTGTACATTTAAAAAAAATAAAAACTTTTTGGACTGTGAAACATGTCTGCTTTTTTGTGTCAGGCTCACAGCGTATACTGTACCCACTTGCCCAGTGCCACCACTCATATCTTGTTTAATAGTAGTGTATGTGTACATTTAAAAAAATAAAAACTTTTTGGACTGTGAAACATCAGTCTGCTTTATTGTGTCAGGCTCAGAGCGTATACTGTGCCCACTTGCCCAGTGCCACCATCATATCTTGTTTAATAGTAGTGTAAGTGTACATTTAAAAAAATTAAAAACTTTTCGGACTGTGAAACATGTCTGCTTTTTTGTGTCAGGCTCACAGCGTATACTGTACCCACTTGCCCAGTGCCACCACTCATATCTTGTTTAATAGTAGTGTATGTGTACATTTAAAAAAATAAAAACTTTTTGGACTGTGAAACATCAGTCTGCTTTTTTTTGTCAGGCTCAAAGCGTATACTGTGCCCACTTGCCCAGTGGCACCACTCATATCTTGTTTAATAGTAGTGTAAGTTTACATTTAAAAAAAATGACAGGCAGAGGCAGGCCACCCCGCAGGTGCCATCGTGGTCGTGGTGCTGTGATTCCCTTTGGCCCTAGAATAATGCCCAGTGTTCAGAGGCCACATCCCATGAACTCGAAAAGTTCTGAGGATTTAGTTGACTTTTTAACACAGGACACCCAATCTTCTATATCTTCTGGTCCGAACCTTGACGCACCATCCTCCTCCAGCTTATCTTCGGGCACCTCTCAAGTTACCACTCGCCTGCCTGCCGCCACCACCAACACTAGCACCACAGCCGCTTCACTTGATCTGTCAGAGGAATTATTTACACATCAGTTGGAAGAAATGAGTGATGCACAACCATAATTGACAGAGGATGTAGATAACAGTGATATGTCTCAGTCAGGCAGCATTACAAACATGGACGTACGGTGTGATAATGATGATGTTGTACCCGCTGCTGCTTCCTTTGTTGATTTGTCAGATACAAGTGAAGCGGTTGATGATGACGATGCATCCGTGGATGTCATGTGGGTGCCCTCTAGAAGAGAGAAGAAACAGGGGGAAAGTTCAAATGGGGAGACAGAGAGGAGGAGGATGAGAGGAGTTGGAAGCAGGGGAAGGTCGTCGCAAGGAGCTAGTGGCACAGTCAGACAGTATGCATCGGCACCTGGGGTCAGCCAGACAGCACGCCAATCAACGCATGCTGTTGCCACCACCAGAATGCCATCATCGCAGAGCTCAGCAGTGTGGCATTTTTTTGTGTGTCTGCCTCTGACAACAGCGATGCCATTTGCAACCTGTGCCAAGAAACTGAGTCGTGGGAAGTCTAACACCCACCTAGGTACAACTGCTTCGCACATCACAAACGCCTATGGGATCAACACATGAGTACAAGCAGCACACAAACTCAAATCCGCCATCCTCCTCCTGGTCCAGCATCTTCAGCCACATCAACCACTGCTGTCCTCCTTGCCCCCTCTCAACCATCCGCCACTCCGTCTCTCTTCTGGAGCAGTTCCTGCTCATCTGCCCACAGTCAGGTGTCTGTCAAGGACATGTTTGAGCATAAGAAGCCAATGTCACAAAGTCACCCCCTTGCCCGGCGTCTGACATCTGGCTTGTCTAAACTCTTAGCCTGCCAGCTTTTACCATACAAGCTGGTGGAGTCTGAGGCGTTCAAAAAATTTGTAGCTATTGGGACACCTCAGTGGAAGGTACCCGGCCAAAATTTCTTTGCACGAAAGGCAATCCCCAACCTGTACTTGATTGTGCGAAAGGAAGTAATGGCATGTCTGGCACACAGTGTTGGGGCAAGGGTCCATCTGACCACTGATAGCTGGTCTGCAAATCATGGTCAGGGCAGGTATATCACATACACTGCGCATTGGGTAAACCTTCTGACGGCTGCCAAGCATGGAATGCGTGGCTCTGCAGAGGAGTTGGTGACACCGCCATGACTTGCAGGCAGGCCTGCTGCCACCTCCTCTACTCCTCCTACTCCATCCTCTTCCATAACCTCCTAGGCTGAGTCCTCTTCTGCTGCTGCATCTTGCTCCACATCAACGGCATCCCCCCAGCTCCCCATGTACTATTCAACATCCCGGATACGGCAGTGTCACACCGTATTGGGGTTGACTTGCCTGAAAGCAGAGAGTCAAACCGGACCAAGCCCTCCTGTCCACCCTGAATGCACAGGTGGATCAGTGGCTGACTCCGCACCAACTGGAGATCGGCAAAGTGGTTTCTAACAATGGAAGTAATTTGGTGGCGGCATTGAAATTCGGCAAGTTGCTTTGTGCATAAGTGCCCAGGCTTACAGGACGTCCTGAAGCAGGCCAGAAAGGTGTGTGGCCATTTCAGGCGTTCCTACCCGGCCATGGCGCACTTTTCCGATATTCAGCGGCGAAACAACATGCCAGTGAGGCGCTTGATTTGCGACAGCCCGACACATTGGAATTCAACACTCCTAATGTTTGACCGCCTGCTCCAACAAGAAAAAGCCATTAACGAGTATTTGTATGACCGGGGTACGGTTAGGACAGCCTCTGCGGAGCTGGGAATTTTTTTGCCACGTTACTGGGCACTCATGCGCAATGCCTGTAGGCTGTAGGCTCATGCGTCCTTTTGAGTAGGTGACAAACCTAGTCAGTCGCACCGAAGGCACCATCAGTGACATCATACCATTTGTTTTCTTCCTGGAGCATGCCCTGCGAGAGATGTGCTGGATCAGGCCGTAGATGAGCGTGAAGAGGAAGAGTTGTGGTCACCATAACCATCAGAAACAGCCTTATCAGCATCGCTTGCTGGACCTGCGGCAACACTGGAAGAGGAATGTGAGGAAGAGGAGTCAGAGGAGGAATGTGGCTTTGAGGAGGGAGGAAGACCAAGCACAACAGGCATCCCAGGGTGCTCGTTGTCACCTATCCGGTACCCGTGGTGTTGTACGTGGCTGCGGGGAAGGACATACCTTCAGTGAGATCACTGAGTACAAAGAACGGGACATGAGTAGCTCGGCATCCAACCTTGTGCAAATGGGGTCTTTCATGCTGTCGTGCCTGTTGAGGGACCCTCGTATAAAAAGGCTGAAGGAGAACGACCTGTACTGGGTGTCCACACTACTAGACCCCAGTATAAGCAGAAAGTGCATGAAATGGTACCGAATTTCCGCAAGTAGGAAAGGATGCAGCAGTTCCAAAATAAATTAAAAAGTATGCTTTACACAGCGTATAAGGGTGATGTCACAGCACAACGGGAATCTAACAAGGGAAGAGGTGAAAGTAATCCTCCTCCTCCCACGACCACGCCGGCAAGGACAGGATGCTTTACAGAAGTGTTGTTGATGGAGGACATGCAGAGCTTTTTAAGTCCTACGCATCGCCACAGCCCTTCGGGGTCCACCCTCAGAGAACGACTCGACCGACAGGTAGCAGACTACCTCGCCTTAACTGCAGATATCGACACTCTGAGGAGCGATGAACCCCTTGACTACTGGGTGTGCAGGCTTGACCTGTGGCCTGAGCTATCCCAATTTGCGATAGAACTTCTGGCCTGCCCCACTTCAAGTGTCCTGTCAGAAAGGACCTTCAGTGCAGCAGGAGGTATTGTCACTGAGAAGAGAAGTTGCCTAGGTCAAAAAAGTCTAGATTACCTCACCTTTATTAAGATGAATGAGGGATGGATCCCGAAGGGACTGACATTGGGCGATACATTTGACTAAAAAAGGCCTGATGAGATGAGCTGCCTTGGGCTAAAAATGGTCCACACGCTGCTGTATTTTATCTCTGAATGCCGGATGACTTGCGTGACTTATCCGCCACCAACTAGGGTTCAAGAAGCAATGTTTTAGGGCACTTTCTGTCTGGGAAACAAACATCAATTTTTCTGGCCACTGCTACAGCAGCGGCTGCAACAATACCTAATTTTTCAGGCATGTGTACATGCCTAATTTTTCTGGCCTCTGGTGCTGCACTGTGGCTTCCAAAACCAAACCAAAAGAAGGCACATAACAGGGATTAAACTGATAGGAATAGTACTACTTAACACACCACTCCTACCCAAATTTGAAGAAGGAGGTCAGACCAAGTATCTTTTTCCATCTCCCGGTTCCTAAAATCGATACCATATACACGTCCCCTGATAGGGGACGTAACAGAGATTAAACTTATAAGAATAGTACTACTTAATACACCACTCCTATCTGGTGGCACATTAGATTGTACGCGCAGTGCCCCAAATTTGAAGTAGGAGGAGACCGACCAAGCATCTTTTTCCATCTCCCGGTTCCTAAAATCGATGCCATATACATGTCCCCTGATAGGGGACGTAACAGGGATTAAACTGATAAGAATAGAACTACTTAACACACCACTCCTATCTGGTGGCACATTAGATTGCACGTGCAGTGCCCCAAATTTGAAGTAGGAGGACCAACCAAGCATCTTTTTCCGTCTCCCGGTTCCTAAAATCGATGCCATATACACGTCCCCTGATAGGGGATGTAACAGGGATTAAACTGATAAGAATAGAACTACTTAACACACCACTCCTATCTGTTGGCACATTAGATTGCACGTGCAGTGCCCCAAATTCGAAGTAGGAGGACCAACCAAGCATCTTTTTCCATCTCCCTGTTCCTAAAATCGATGCCATATACACGTCCCCTGATAGTGGACGTAACAGGGATTAAACTGATAGGAATAGTACTACTTAATACACCTTATAATGCAGAGAGAGGCAATGCAGAGAGAGGAGTCTGAAGAAGAGGAGTCAGAGGAGGAAGGTGGCTTTGAGGAGGTGGAAGACCAAACACAGCAGGCGTCCCAGGGGGCTTGTTGTCACCTTTCAGGGACCTTGGTGTTGTACGTGGCTGGGTGGAGGAAGAGACCTTCAATGACATCAGTGAGGACAAGGAACGGGACATGGCTAGCTTGGTATCCAACCTTTTGCAAATGGGGAGTTTGTGGTTGTGCAAATGGACTGTTTGCGGTTGTTTGCAGTGCATTAAACGGGGAGTTTGGTCTGTCACTGTGAAGCGGGCATAACCTTACACTACCTGATCGATACAACATCATACCTGATGTTTTAAAGCACGTTATTCCAAACAATTTAGGAATGTTAGGAGATTTATGCCCTTTATGGATTAAAACCAGACTCTGCATCAACTATGTAATTTTCCGTGGGAGTTTTGTCATGGATCCCCCTCCGGCATGCCACAGTCCAGGTGTTAGTCCCCTTGAAACAACTTTTCCATCACTATTGTGGCCAGAAAGAGTCCCTGTGGGTTTTAAAATTCGCCTGCCTATTGAAGTCTATGGCGGTTCCCTCAGTTCGCCCGTTCGCAAACATTTGCGGAAATTCGCGTTGGCGAATGGAAAATTTTATGTTTGCAACATCACTACACAAGTAGTCAGTGTGAGCCTCTGCCTCAAAGCACAACAACAAGTAAGATAAATATCCTTTGCAATGTTAGTGCTGGGCCATTTCTTCAACAGAAATTCACATAATGTTTGTTGAATTGGGCATGCTAAACAAGCAGCTTAAATTGTTCTTGGCTTACTGCAGTGAAAGTGCTTGTAGCAAGGAAAACAACTTCAACATCATCCTTCAGTTGAACATCCATTGATGGCAAAAGTAAGCAAGACAGGCAATCAGCTGTCACATTTTCATTTCCTGGCCTGTACTCATCTAGTAATGAGGTTTCCTGCTTGACCCAGTCCATTTTTAGCCATTTAGTAAATGTATTAAGAACCTATAATCAGTACACAGTTTGAATGCATGCCCCAATAGAAAAATTATCCACTGCTCACTTTATATTTTGATTTATCTTTGAATCTGCCAAATAGTATTTTTTTTCTAGAGTGAAAGCTAAATACAACTCTGTCTGAAATTTTGTTTTACACACAATCAGCTACTTCCCTGAAAGTAATGTTTATACTAATGGAATTACCCTTTCAAAACATTTTACTTCTGTAAAAACAATATAAACCGGGTGCTCGGCGTCCTTCACCTTCAGCGTGCTTCAGTATCGACACACTGAGGAGACCATGTGACCGGTGCAAGGAGGAGACTGCTTTGGTGGAAGCAGTACAAATTCAAAGTGTGTAAAGAATGAACTCCACAACCGGCAAAGAGTGCAAAACAATTTTATAAAAAAAGTAAATCTTTATTTATAGATCAAATAAAAAACATGGGATCTTCATAAAATACAAATTTTCCATCAGACATAGGAACTCCCAATTTTTACTGAAAAAAGTTTTCTGGAGATGCTATGCATGCCATCTTTCATCTATTCCTTCCAACTTTGTCCAAGAGGCTGGAGTTCATGATGACAAAATAAGGCTGGAGGCAACATCAGGCTGGAGGCCTGTCTAGAAATCAGATAAGATGTTTTGCCAATAGTTGGGCTACATACAAGTAAAGAAAAAGAAAGGACAAGATACTGTGGTCACTGCAGTACTGATGAACATTCCACACCATTGTGCATCTCTTCGAAGTTTCCTACCTTCACCAAACCATCATTTTCTAAGTAGATCCAAAATTGGACTTTTGAGTGATACTGCTCTTGCTCACATTAAATAAAGTTCACAAGGTCTTTGTAAACAAATCTCTAAATTGAGTCTACAAGGAAAACTTCAAACGTGTTTAAGGAGCAGGTATGTGGGAAGGTGAGGAATGTGAGAACTTTATTTCCTTTCACCCATACTACTTTCACTCCACTTGTCACTTTCCTTGAAGTTATATTTATGGAGTTGGTGTACTATTGTAATAATTCTGGCCTCTTTATCAGGATGGAGCCCAATAGCAGGGTTAGCAGGGAACTGGACAGATTGCATAGCAATAGACTGGAGACTCAATTATATACAACAGTCCGGTATATTAGGAGAAAGTTACACTGGCAAATGGAAAGTAATGTCCTGAAATAGTTTATACTGGGAAACAGGTACAAACAAGAGTAAACAGATGAAAACTGTACAAACCAATATAGCTGATGTTAATGTGGCAGTTCAGACAGACAAGAGCCAAGTACTGAAAGGCCCAGGGCTAAGCAGCAGCAAAGTCTGTGCTGTAGATAGGATAAACAAATAGGCACAGCAGGCAATAAGGTACTGGAGCTGGGAAACTGCAACAAGCAAAGTCAAAGCAGTAGTACTAACTGTGCCAAACTGCAGGGAAAAAGTCAGGACAGTCCAAGGTTCAAAGGTAGACAGCAAGTATCCAAACATAGGCAATCTCACCAGCAGGAAGTGCAGCAAGAAACAGAAATCAGTTACAGGATAGACGTCAATACCAAAACAAGGATAGAAGGCAGAGGTCGCTCAATATGCAGCTAGAGAGCATTTCCTGATTGGGTAGCATCTAGGGAGGGTGGAGCTGGGAGTCACACTTACTGATGATAATAATCCTCCATAAACCCCTACAAGTAAACATCCTCCAGTGGCACAGACAGAGCAAACTGGACTCTGGACCTTGATTCCCAGGATCAATCCCAGGCAGGGCCCAGAAACGGAGTAACCAGCAATGTCCCCCCCCTTGTGGTTTGTATTTTAGTACTAACAGAACATATAGGATACTGACAACTATTATCCAAAAGCCTACTTCAGTATATCTGCGGCCTTACACTGCTCCTGCCCTTTAATGCTCTGTTGTGCTCATCAGTCAATGCCAAATGCTTAATGACCTGCCAGAGGCTGTTTTTTTATGGGACTCTAGAGGCACGTTTTTGTGCCTTCATTGGAGGTGTATTTTGTTTGCATACTATAATTATAGGCCTACTTCAATGATTCTGCTTCCTGGTACCACCACCTCTCCTGCTCCTGCCCTGTGATGGACATCATCACTTAAAGTCAAAAGTCATAGCAAACTATTGGCTGCTGTGTCCATGGGTCTCTAAACACTTTGTTTGTCCTTCTCCTTTGGAGGTGTATTTTTGGGGTATGGGAGTCAACCTAATTTGGTAACTCTGCTGCATGCTTCTGCCTCTCCTGCTCCATTCCTTCCTACTCAGGGTGGTCATCATCAGTTAAAGTAAAAATTCATAGCAAATTGTGGGCTGCCATTTTACAAGTGACTCTAGCCATGTGTCTTTCCTACATCTACAGTACATCTTCTGCCTGCTGTTGTAACTCATGCTCCTGCTGTTCCTTTTCTGTTATGGTCATCATCCATCAATTCCAAAGCTTCAGGGAATTGCTGGCTGCGGTGTCCAAGGGCCTCTTGGCACATGTTTGTCCTCCTCCTCTCTTGGAGGCGTATTTTTTATTTTTGAGGTTTATGTAGTGCGAGGTCTACCTAGTTCAGTACGTTTTTTGTCTTCTTCTATTGCTGCTGCCACTCTTGCTCCTGCCCCTTCTGCTCTTTAGTGCTCATCATCTGTCAATGCCCAATCCTCAGGGAACTGCTGACTGTTGTGTCCAAGGGTCTGTAGGCATGTGTTTGTTTTCAATGTTATGTACTGTGAGGTCTACCTAGTTCAGTAAGTCTACAGTCTGCTGTCACTTCCACTCCTGCTTCTTCTCATCCTGCTCTGTGGAGCCCATCATCAGTTAAAGTAGAAAATTGTAGCAAACTGTGAGCCACCATGTGCACGTGTTTGTCCTCCTCGTGAAGGTGTATTTTTGGGGCTGCTTGCTGCTGCCTTTCCTGCTCCTGCCCTTCCTGCTGAGTGGTAGTTATCATTCGTAAATGCCAAATCCTCAGGGAACTTCTGGCTGAAATGTTTTATGCACTGTAATCAGATGCTTACTTAGTTCAGTAATGCTGCTGCCCTTCTCTGAATTGAGTCTCCAAGGATAACTAACTACAAACTGGTTATGGAGCAGGTTGGGAAAAGTTGAGGAATGTGGGTACTTTGGCTTGAGGGAGTTGAAAAACAATAAGAGAGGTGAAAAAGTAAGATTGTATGGAAAGGTTGTAGTGGTGGGAAGTGAAATGTTCCTGTATGTTCTCGTGTCACAGTTAGGACTGAATCTTTCAATTGTTTTCATTTTCTAGCAGTGTAATGTTGTTTTTAAAATGAAAGTTTAATGGGCTTCCCATTGGCCGTAATGCCATTGAACACATTTTGTTTTGAATGAATATTGTATCTGAATTTTTGGATGAAACGAATGCACCCATGAATGAAATTCTGACTACCTGAATCAGCTAAAAATTCAGTACAAAATGTTTTGGACAAACCAAATTATTTTCCTGTGCACGTCTTATAGTTTTTCATCATATTGTTTTGCTGAATGTGGGCATGTTAAAAATAGTATTGTGTTAATAAGGTTATATTGAGTTTGCATTTTTATACCATGGCTTTATATAAATCTTTTAAGAAGACTATAATTGGCAGCTAGCACAGTAAGAAATGTTCAAAATGAGTCATACACCTACATGTCATTTCTATTTGCTTTTTCTATTCATTTATTGTTAGTTTAAAGCCTTTGTTGCACATTATTCTAATCATAATTGCATTGAATGTCCTTCTTTAAGAAAATAAACATACAGCTAATCTCGAATCTGAATAGTTTTTAAGACCAAGATGATCTCATGCAGGATCTACATCTAATGTAGACTTTAAGTACTATTTTATTACTGAGAAATATACATATTTACATGTATGTCTATATATAATATACACACAGGAATGAACACAGATAGCTACATACACAAACTACACATTCCCACACAGAACTACACAGATCACACAGACACACACACAACAACAAAGACAAAAACGCTTCACGAATACAGATAAACATATACTATACAGGCACACTACACATACAGAGAAACACACTACACAGACACAAACACTACACAAATACAGATAACCACATACTATACATATACACATACAGGCACAATACACATACACTACTAACATACAGAGAAACACACTACACAGACACAGACACAGACACTAAACAAATGCAGATAAACACATCCTATACAGGTGCACTACATATACACATACAGACACATACAGGCACACTACACATACACTACTCACATACAGAGAAACACACTACACAGACACAAACACTAAACAAATGCAGATAAACACATACTATACAGGCACACTACACATACAGACACACACACTACACACACAAACACTACACAAATACAGATAAACACATACTATACAGGCACACTACATATACACATACAGACACATACAGGCACACTACACATACACTACTCACATACAGAGAAACACACTACACAGACACAAAATACACAAATACAGATAAACACATACTATACAGGCACACTACACATACAGACACACACTACACACACACAAACACTACACAAATACAGATAAACACATACTATACAGGCACACTACATATACACATACAGACACATACTGGCACAATACACATACACTACTCGCATACAGAGAAACACACTACACAGACACAAACACTACACAAATACAGATAAACACATACTATACAGGCACACTACATATACACATACACATACAGACACATACAGGCACATACAGGCACAATACACATACACTACTCACATACAGAGAAACACACTACACAAACACTACACAAATACAGATAAACACATACTATACAGGCACACTACATATACACATACAGACACATACAGGCACAATACACATACACTACTCGCATACAGAGAAACACACTACACAGACACAAACACTACACAAATACAGATAAACACATACTATACAGGCACACTACATATACACATACAGACACATACAGGCACACTACACATACACTACTCACATACAGAGAAACACACTACACAGACACAAAATACACAAATACAGATAAACACATACTATACAGGCACACTACACATACAGACACACACTACACACACACAAACACTACACAAATACAGATAAACACATACTATACAGGCACACTACATATACACATACAGACACATACTGGCACAATACACATACACTACTCGCATACAGAGAAACACACTACACAGACACAAACACTACACAAATACAGATAAACACATACTATACAGGCACACTACATATACACATACACATACAGACACATACAGGCACATACAGGCACAATACACATACACTACTCACATACAGAGAAACACACTACACAAACACTACACAAATACAGATAAACACATACTATACAGGCACACTACACATATAGACACACACACTACACACACACAAACACTACACAAATACAGATAAACACATACTATACAGGCACACTACATATACACATACACATACAGACACATACAGGCACATACAGGCACAATACACATACACTACTCACATACAGAGACACACACTACACAGACACAAACACTACACAAATACAGATAAACACATACTATACAGGCACACTACATATACACATACAGACACATACAGGCACAATACACATACACTACTCGCATACAGAGAAACACACTACACAGACACAAACACTACACAAATACAGATAAACACATACTATACAGGCACACTACTATACACATACAGACACATACAGGCACACTACACATACACTACTCACATACAGAGAAACACACTACACAGACACAAAATACACAAATACAGATAAACACATACTATACAGGCACACTACACATACAGACACACACTACACACACACAAACACTACACAAATACAGATAAACACATACTATACAGGCACACTACATATACACATACAGACACATACTGGCACAATACACATACACTACTCGCATACAGAGAAACACACTACACAGACACAAACACTACACAAATACAGATAAACACATACTATACAGGCACACTACATATACACATACACATACAGACACATACAGACACATACAGGCACAATACACATACACTACTCACATACAGAGAAACACACTACACAAACACTACACAAATACAGATAAACACATACTATACAGGCACACTACACATATAGACACACACACTACACACACACAAACACTATACAAATACAGATAAACACATACTATACAGGCACACTACATATACACATACACATACAGACACATACAGGCACATACAGGCACAATACACATACACTACTCACATACAGAGAAACACACTACACAGACACAAACACTACACAAATACAGATAAACACATACTATACAGGCACACTACATATACACATACAGACACATACAGGCACAATACACATACACTACTCGCATACAGAGAAACACACTACACAGACACAAACACTACACAAATACAGATAAACACATACTATACAGGCACACTACACATATAGACACACACACTACACAGACACAAACACTACACAAATACAGATAAACACATACTATACAGGCACACTACATATACACATACACATACAGACACATACAGGCACATACAGGCACAATACACATACACTACTCACATACAGAGAAGCACACTACACAGACACAAACACTACACAAATACAGATAAACACATACTATACAGGCACACTACACATATAGACACACACACTACACACACACAAACACTACACAAATACAGATAAACACATACTATACAGGCACACTACATATACACATACACATACAGACACATACAGGCACATACAGGCACAATACACATACACTACTCACATACAGAGAAACACACTACACAGACACAAACACTACACAAATACAGATAAACACATACTATACAGGCACACTACATATACACATACAGACACATACAGGCACAATACACATACACTACTCGCATACAGAGAAACACACTACACAGACACAAACACTACACAAATACAGATAAACACATACTATACAGGCACACTACACATATAGACACACACACTACACAGACACAAACACTACACAAATACAGATAAACACATACTATACAGGCACACTACATATACACATACACATACAGACACATACAGGCACATACAGGCACAATACACATACACTACTCACAGAGAAGCACACTACACAGACACAAACACTACACAAATACAGATAAACACATACTATACAGGCACACTACACATATAGACACACACACTACACACACACAAACACTACACAAATACAGATAAACACATACTATACAGGCACACTACATATACACATACAGACACATACAGGCACATACAGGCACAATACACATACACTACTCACATACAGAGAAACACACTACACAGACACAAACACTACACAAATACAGATAAACACATACTATACAGGCACACTACACATATAGACACACACACTACACACACACAAACACTACACAAATACAGATAAACACATACTATACAGGCACACTACATATACACATACACATACAGACACATACAGGCACATACAGGCACAATACACATACACTACTCACATACAGAGAAACACACTACACAGACACAAACACTAAACAAATACAGATAAACACATACTTTACAGGCACACTACACATATAGACACACACACTACACACACACAAACACTACACAAATACAGATAAACACATACTATACAGGCACACTACATATACACATACACATACAGACACATACAGGCACATACAGGCACAATACACATACACTACTCACATACAGAGAAACACACTACACAGACACAAACACTAAACAAATACAGATAAACACATACTATACAGGCACACTACACATATAGACACACACACTACACACACACAAACACTACACAAATACAGATAAACACATACTATACAGGCACACTACATATACACATACACATACAGACACATACAGGCACATACAGGCACAATACACATACACTACTCACATACAGAGAAACACACTACACAGACACAAACACTACACAAATACAGATAAACACATACTATACAGGTGCACTACACATTCAGACACACATACTACACACTTACAGCGATGCACACTACACAAACACAAACAAAGATAAACACATACTATACAGGTGCACTACACATTCAGACACACATACTACACACATACAGCGATGCACACTACACAAACACAAACAAAGATAAACACATACTATACAGGCACACTACAAATACAGACACACACACTACGCACATACAGACACACACTAGGAGGCCAATGTATCATGTGTCTGGCAGACATGATACACTGTCGGCATTTATCATTGCACAAGCATTCCTTGTGAAATGCTTGTGCAATGTCGCCCCAAGCCGATTTGCGGGGTGTCAATCATATGTGATCGGGCAGATTGCTGTCTGCCGCCTCAGAGGTGGTGGACGAGTTGAGGAGCAGCAGTCTTAAGACCTGAAGGCTTGTGCGGAAACAGCTGCATATAGCAGCATTCAGGCCGTGATAAATTGGCCCCCCTAGAAATGAAAAAACAACTTTGCAATGCACTTTTATTATTTATATTTTCCTGTTTTTCCTTTGATTTAAATTTTAAAATTAAAGTTGCACTGCAGAGAGGCTAGAGTGCATTAACTAGTATACATAGCCCTTACATTGTACATGCTGCACAGTGATTGGTTGATATGTGCAGGATTTGATTATGCAAAGGAGATAAGATGGATAAGAGGTTTTATAGCAGGTCTCTCTCTGGATTACCAAACATACAGCTAGATTACAAGTTTTGCGTTGCAGCTTGTAACACTGAAAATATGGCATTTTCAGCAATAAAACAGCACCGCAGCTATAACAATTGTTGTCGGTATAGCTGTACCGCACACCTTTTAGCCTGTACCGCAACCTGAGTCCCACACATGTAAAAATTACGTTTTTTCATGGGATTCCCATAGCGCTGGTATTACGAGTTTTGCAGTATGGCTAAAAAGTGAGCGTTACAGCCTAAAACGACAAGATCTGCACCTCCATCTAAAGTCAGCAGTTATGAGTTTTACGTTAGAAAGCTGTAACATAAAACTCATAACCAAAGTGTTACAAAGTACACCAATACCCATAAACTACCTATTAGCCCCTAAACCAAGGCCCTTCCACATCGCAAACACTATAATACATTTATTAACCCCTAATCTGCCACTCCCAACATCGCAGCCACTAAAAAAATGTATTAACCCCTATTACGCCGCTCCCCAAGATCGTCACCACTATACTAAAGTTATTAACCACTAAACCGCCACCCTCCCGCATCAAAAACACTATTTAAATATTATTAACGTCTAATCTGCCGTCCACCCACACCGCCGCTATAATAAACCTATTAACCCCTAAACCACAAGCCCCCCACAACAAAATATACTAAAATAAACTATTAACCCCTAAACCGAAACCCCCCCACAACGAAATAAACTAATTTAAAATAGTAACCCATAAACCTAACGGCCACCAAACTTTATATTAAAATTACAATTTCCCTAGCTTAAATTAAATTAAAATTTATTAAACTATTATAATTATTAAACTAAAATCAATTTAACTACCAATTAAATAAAACTAAAATACCAATCAAAAAATCCTAACACTACTCTAAAAATTACAAAAAGTATCTAATTACAAAAAAACCCCACTAAATTAAGAAAAATAAGAAACAAATTATCAAAAATAAAAAATAATTACACCTAATCTAATAGCTCTATTAAAATTAAAAAGCACACCCAAAAAAAAAAAATCCTAGCCTACAATAAACTACCAATAGCCCTTAAAATGGCCTTTTGTGGGGTATTGCTCCAAAGATATCAGCTCTTTTACCTGTAAAAACATACAAACATAAAAACAGTAAAACCCACCATCCAACCAACCCCCCAAATAAAAACCCTAACTCTATAATAACCTAAGCTAACCATTGCCCTGAAAAGGCAATGCCCCTGTCTGGGCATTGCCCTTAGGAGGGAATTTAGCTCTTTTACTGCCCAGACCCTAAACTAAAAAAAAAAAAACACCCAAAAAACCCTTAAAAAACCTAACACTAACTCCAAGACGATCAACTTACAGTTGTTGAGGTCCCGCTTGAAGAATCCATCCAGCCGGCGAAGTCCCCATCCATGCGGCAAGATGTCTTCATCCAAGCAGCCTCTTCTATCTTCATCCAGCCGGCGAAGTCCTCATTAATGCAGCAAGAAGTCTTCATCCAGACGGCCTCTTCGATCTTCATACAGCCGGCGCGGAGAGGGTCCATCCTGAAGCCATCCGACGAAGAGCTCCTCTTCTTACGGTCGCTGCTGTAAACTGAAGCTTCAATGCAAGGGACGCGATTCAAGATGGCATCCCTTGCATTCCTATTGGTTGAAAATTTTGAATCAGCCAATAGGAATTAAGGCTGCTAAAATCCTATTGGCTATTGAAATAAGCCAATAGGATTTAAGCAGCTCTCATTCTATTGTCTAATTCAAATTATTTTCAGGGCAATGGTTAGCTTAGGTTATTATAGAGTTAGGGTTATTATTTGGGGTGGTTGGTTGGGTAGTGAGTTTTACTATTGGGGGTGTTTGTTTTCTTTTTACAGGTAAAAGAGCTGATATCTTTGGGCAATGCCCCACAAAAGGCCCTTTTAAGGGCCATTGGTAGCTTATTGTAGGCTAGCGTTTTTTTTTTATTTTGGGTGGGCCTTTTTATTTTGATAGGGCTATAAGATTAGGTTTAATTCTTTTTTATTTTTGATAATTTGTTTGTTATTTTGTGCAATGTATATTGTTAGGGGGTGTATATCTCAGGGCAATGCCCTACAATAGGCCATTTTAAGGGCCCCCCAAAAAGGCCCCTTTAAGGGCCCTTGGTAGTTTATTCTAGAGTGGGGTTTTTTTATTTTGGGGTGTTTTTTTTAGGGTATTAGAATAGGATTAATCTTTAATTTTTTTGATAATTTCGTTTTTTTTTAATGATAGGTTTTTTTATTTTTTGTAATGGTAGGTTTTTTATTTTTGGTAATGTTAGGTTTTAGTGTAAGGCAGGTTAGGTTTTATTTTACAGGTAAGTTTGTATTTATTTAAACTAAGTATTAAGTAAATAGTTAATAACTATTTACTAACTAGTCTACGTAGCTAAAATAAATACAAATTTACCTGTGAAATAAAAATAAAACCTAAGCTAGCTACAATATAACTATTAGTTATATTGTAGCTAGCTTAGGTTTTATTTCACAGCTAAGTATGTATTTAGTTTTAAATAGGTATTATTTAGTTAATAATTGTAAGTTTAATTTAGATCTAATTGAATTATGTTAAAGTTAGGGGGGTTAGGTTTAGGGTTAGAATTAGGTTTAGGGGTTAATATAGTTTAATTTAGCATGTTGCAATGTGGGGGGCTGGCGGTTTAGGGGTTAATAGCTTTATTTAATTAATAATTGTAAATTTAATTTAGCTATATTTTTATTATGTTAATGTTAGGAGTTGTTAGGATTAGGGTTACATTAGAGTTAGGGTTACGTTAGGGTTAGGGTTAAGTTTAGGGGTTAATATAGTTTAATTTAGCTTGTTGCGATGTCGGGGGCTGGCGGTTTAGGGGTTAATAACTTTAGTATAGTGGCAGCGATATCGGGAGCGGCAGATTAGGGGTTAATAATTTTATTTATGTGGCTGCGATATTGGGGCAGCAGATTAGGGGTTAATAACTTTAGGCAGGTATCGACGATGTTGGGGGCAGCAGATTAGGGGTGTTTAGACGTAGGGTTTATGTTAGGGTGTTAGGTTTAAACAGTATTTTAATTTCCCCATAGACATCAATGAGGCTGCGTTACAGAACTTTTGCTTCCGCGATCGCAGGTGTTAGTTTTTTATTTGCCGGCTCTCCCCATTAATGTCTATGGGGAAATCATGCACGTCAAACACAGTGCTCTAATTGTGTGCGGTATGGAGCTCAACGCAACCATATCGCACGCAAAAGGCGTATGTTTGCAAACTTGTAATAGCAGCGCTATAGAAAATTAAATAACATAACTTTTGTTGCGTTCGTTAATTTCTCTATAGCGCTCAAAACTTGTAATCTAGCTGATTGTAGGTTGTTCGACAAAATGACAAGTTTATTTGCTAGTATTGCTTTTATTTTGTGTGTTAATCTTTAATAAATGCAGCAAATACATTTCTGATTTATGTATAAAAAAATTGTCTTTATATATTTCTTTTTGCCATCCTGATTTTTTCATTAGTTTAAACAATTGAGGCTTTGATCACAATCTATTAGCGGAGGCCTTTTCGGCTCTTTCCTTGACCGAAAAAGCCACTTTCTCCATTCAACATGATCACAGTAATGTGTTTTCGGATCCTCACTAAAAACCCTACATCTCCTATAGGGCCAAAACATTTTCAAAGATCACAATCCATTTTCATGTCCCTTTTCAACATGTGGCCAGTTTTGACTTTTCAACTCAACACCACAAGGCACTTGATAAGTCCTCAAAAGTTTTTTTTTTTTATATTGTGGCAAGTTTGTTATGGCCATTTGGAAACAGTCTATCATCTTGTACATTTATACAGTGGACAAGGCACACATTTAGATATATATAGGTTCACATACATATGTATTTGTTTTGTGTATGTGAAAATCTTTTTCAGCTAAGGGGATCTGCTGGAAAAGTAACTTCAGGACCTCAACATTTACAAATGAAGTGTTTTTATATTTTATTGTCATATTTGATCCTATGTCACATGTGCACTGCATTGTTTATCAGTAATAGTGCAGGCATCTTAAAAACCAGGGCAACTTTCAAAGGAACCTATCTTCCATCCATATCACTGCTAAACCATCTGAATGCATATTATATGATGAAATGATTGGCAGACTGCGTATAATTTGTCTATTACTATATGGTCACTTCTAAACTTTCACAAACATTCACCTAGATTACGAGTTTTGCGTTAGAAGCTGTGCGGTGCTAACGAGCAGTTTATGCTCACCGCTCACTTACAGACAGCACTGGTATTACAGGTTTTTACAAACCCGGCGTTAACCGCAAAAAAGTGAGCGAAGAGCTAAATTTAGCTCCACATCTCACCTCAATACCAGCGCTGCTTACGTTAGCGGTGAGCAGGTAAAACGTGCTCGTGCACGATTTCCCCATAGGAATCAATGGGGGAGAACCCGGATGAAAAAAAAACACCTGCAAAAAAGCAGCGTTCAGCTCCAAACGTAGCCCCATTGATTCCTATGGGGAAATACTTTTTATGTCTAAACCTAACACCCTAGCATGTACCTAAACACCCCTAATCTTACACTTATTAACCCCTAATCTGCCGCCCCCAACATCGCTAACACCTGCATTATATTATTAACCCCTAATCTGCCGCTCCGGACACCGCCGCCACCTACATTATAGTTATGAACCCCTAATCTGCTGCCCCTAACATCGCTACATTATATTTATTAACCCCTAATCTGCCGCCCCCAATGTCGCCACAACCTAACTACATTTATTAACCCCTAATCTGCCGCCCACAACGTTGCTGCCACTATATTAAATGTATTAACCCCTAAACCTAAGTCTAACCCTAACCCTAACACCCCTAATTTAAATATAATTACAATAAATCTAAATAAAATTACTACAATTACCTAAATTATTACTATTTAAAACTAAATACTAATAGTTACATTGTAGCTAGCTTAGGGTTTATTTTTATTTTACAGGCAACTTTGTATCTATTTTAACTAGGTAGAATAGATATTAAATAGTTATTAGCTATTTACTAACTACCTAGTTAAAATAAAGACACATTTACCTGTAAAATAAAACCTAACCTAAGTTACAATTACACCTAACACTACACTATAATTAAATTAATTACCTAAATTAAATACAATTAATTACAATTAAATAAAATTATCTAAAGTATCAAAAAAACAAACACTAAATTACAGAAAATAATAAAATAATTACAAGATTTTTAAACTAATCACACCTACTCTAATCCCCCTAACAAAATAAAAATGCCCCCCAAAATAAAAAAGCCCTACCCTACACTAAATTACAAATAGCCCTTAAAGGCATTGCCCCAAAATAATCAGCTCTTTTACCTGTAAAAAAAAAAGTACAAATACCCCCCCAACATTAAAACCCACCACCCACACAACCAACCCTACTATAAATCCCACCCAATCCCCCCTTAAAAAAACCTAACACTAACCCCTTGAAGATCACCCTACCGTGAGACGTCTTCACCCAACGGGCAGAAGTGGTCCTCCAGACGGGCAGAAGTCTTCATCTAAGCCGGGCAGAAGAGGTCCTCCAGACGGGCAGAAGTCTTCATCCAGACGGCATCTTCTATCTTCATCCATCCGGCGCGGAGCGGGTCCATTTTCAAGACATCCGATGAGTAGCATCCTCTTCATCCGGAGTCTTCTTACTAAATGACGGTATACCTTTTAGTGATGTCATCCAAGATGGCGTCCCTTCAATTCCGATTGGCTGATATAATTCTATCAGCCAATTGGAATTAAGGTAGAAAAAATCATATTGTATCAGCCAATCGAAATTGAAGGGACACCATCTTGGATGACATCACTTAAAGGTACCGTCATTTAATAAGAAGACTCCGGATGAAGAGGATGCTCCATGTCAGATGTCTTTAAGATGGACCCGCTCCGCGCCAGATGGATGAAGATAGAAGATGCCGTCTGGATGAAGACTTCTACCCGTCTGGAAGACCTCTTCTGCCCAGCTTGGATGAAGATTTCTGCCCGTCTGGAGGACCACCTCTGCCTGGTTGGGTGAAGACGTCTCACTGCAGGGTGATCTTCAAGGGGTTAGTGTTAGGTTTTTTTAAAGGGGGATTGGGTAGGTTTAGAATAGGGTTAGTTGTGTGGGTTTTAACATTGGGGAGGGTATTTGTACTTTTTTTTTACAGGTAAAAGAACTGATTACTTTGGGGCAATGCCTGCAAAAGGCCCTTTTAAGGGATATTTGTAATTGAGTGTAGGGTAGGGCTTTTTTATTTTGGGGGGCTTTTTTATTTTGTTAGGGGGATTAGAGTAGGTGTAATTAGTTTAAAAATCTTGTAATTATTTTATTATTTTCTGTAATTTAGTGTTTGTTTTTTGATACTTTAGATAATTTTATTTAATTGTAATTAATTGTATTTAATTTAGGTAATTAATTTAATTATAGTGTAGTGTTAGGTGTAATTGTAACTTAGGTTAGGTTTTATTTTACAGGTAAATGTGTCTTTATTTTAACTAGGTAGTTAGTAAATAGTTAATAACTATTTAATAACTATTGTACCTAGCTAAAATAAATACAAAGTTGCCTGTAAAATAAAAATAAACCCTAAGCTAGCTACAATGTAACTATTAGTTATATTGTAGCTAGCTTATGGTTTATTTTATAGGTAAGTATTTAGTTTTAAATAGGAATAATTTAGGTAATTGTAGTAATTTTATTTAGATTTATTGTAATTATATTTGGGGTGTTAGGGTTAGACTTAGGTTTAGGGGTTAATACATTTAATATAGTGGCAGCGACGTTGTGGGCGGCAGATTAGGGGTTAATAATATTTAACTAGTGTTTGCAATGCTGGAGTGCGGCGGTTTAGGGGTTAATATATTTATTATAGTGGCAGCGATGTCCGGTTCGGCAGATTAGGGGTTAAAAATTGTATTTTAGTGTTTGCGATGTGGGGGAGCCTCGGTTTAGGGGTTAATAGGTAGTTTATGGGTGTTAGTGTACTTTTTAGCACTTTAGTTAAGAGTTTTATGCTACGGCGTTGTAGTGTAAAACTCTTAACTACTGACTTTAAAATGCGTTACCAGGCTTGACAGAAGAGGGTCTACTGCTCACTTTTGGTCAGACTCGTAATACCAGCGCTATGCAAGTCCCATTGAAAATATAGGATACGCAATTGACATAAGTGGATTTGCGGTATTTCCGAGTCTGGCCAAAAAAGTGAGAGGTGAGCCTGTCATTTCAAGACTCGTAATACCAGCGGGCGTTAAAAAGCAACATTGGGTCCGGCCAACAAAGCTTTTTAAGCATAATGCACAACTCGTAATCTAGGTGTTTTTGACAATATTTATTTAAATTGTTTGTTAAAGGATCGTTTCCATTTAGGCGTGTTCTTAAAACAAGATGGTAACTACAGTTTCTACTGAAAGAACTTATAAAATCTTCTCATAATGGATTTAAACATAAATTAAATTGTAAAGTGTGAACTCACTACACTGCAACATTAAATCTGCCTAGGAGACCTTCAAATGAGACTAACCTTTATGCACGCCTATAAGGCAAAGGTATACTGTCAATAGTTTTAATATAGTATATGTGACTGTTAAAATATATAAAGAAAGTGTGTGTTAAGGCTTATTTAATACAACTAAAATACATTATTCATGGATCCATGTACAATACAATTAAAAGCAATTAATAAAAACAAGGAATAGATGAATAAGACGATGACAATTGTGTAAGGTTAAATGAATACTGAAAGCAGTCCAATTTTTGGGAAAATTGAGTTGTAAATTAGTCCTCAAAAATAAGGTAAAAATACATGAAGAAGATGGGATTATGAACCATTGGCCGTGAACCAATGTAGTTTTCCTGTAATGAGTGTTATTAAACAGTTATTATAATCCAGAGAGTAAAGTGGAAGTTCTTGGAAATAAAGTGAAAAAATAAAAAAATAATAACAAATATATTATAAAAAGAATAGAATAAAGAGAAAAAAATGAAAAAATGAAAAGTAAAAATGAAATCAATTAAAAAATCGATAAAAAATCAAATAAATGTCCTAATTTTTTTATTTTATATATTATTATTATTTTTTTCAGTTTATTTCCAAGAACTTCCACTTTTACCCTATGGATTATAACAACTGTTTAATAACACTCTTAACAGGAACACCACATTGGTTCACGGCCAACGGATCATAATCCTGTCTTCTTCATGTATTTTCACCTTATTCTTGGAGGACTAACTTACAACTCAATTTTGCCTAAACTCGGACTACATTCAGTAATCATTTAACCTTACACAATTGTCATCTTCTTATTAATTTATTCATTGTTTTTATTAATTGTTCTTAATTGTATTGAACCAGTATCCAAAATGTATGTGTTTTAGTTGTATTAAATAAGCCTTAACACAGACTTTCTCTATATATTTTAACAGCCACATCCTATATTATAAAAGACAAGTGTTTGTCTGAAGCCGTCATACGCAGTACAGACAAACACTTGGCCTTAGATTCTAATCTCGCGCACCTCGGCATAGCTGACAGCTGACAGATTGGGAGCGCTACACAGCATACAAGCAGCTGTGAGATAGGGAGCGCGAGCTACTCAACAGCTGTGAGGTCTGCTGCGTGAGAAGCGGCAACGCGCTCCCCAGACCTCACAGCTGTTTGTGGCCGGGACGGGAGCGTCGCGAGGGGCGTGGCCGGGCGTCGCGAGGGGCGTGGCCGGGCGGCGCGAGGGGCGTGGCCGGGCGGGTGTTGCCGCGATGGGGCGTGGCCGGGCGGGGTCCCGCGAAGACAGAGCCAGAGAGGGAGCAGGAGGGGGGGGGGCAGAGAGCCAAAGAGAAGGGGGGGCAGAGAGCCAAAGAGAAGGGGGGGGCAGAGAGCCAAGGAGAAGGGGGGGCAGAGAGCCAAAGAGAATGGGGGGGGCAGAGAGCAAAGAGAAGGGGGGGGGGCAGAGAGCCAAAGAGAAGGGGGGGGCAGAGAGCCAAAGAGAAGGGGGGGGCAGAGAGCCAAAGAGAAGGGGGGGGGCAGAGAGCCAAAGAGAAGGGGGGGCAGAGAGCCAAAGAGAAGGGGGGGGCAGAGAGCCAAAGAGAAGGGGGGGGGCAGAGAGCCAAAGAGAAGGGGGGGGGGCAGAGAGCCAAAGAGAAGGGGGGGAAGAGAGCCAAACAGAAGGGGGGCAGAGAGCCAAAGAGAAGGGGGGGCAGAGAGCCAAAGAGAAGGGGGGCAGAGAGCCAAAGAGAAGGGGGGGCAGAGAGCCAAAGAGAAGGGGGGGGCAGAGAGCCAAACAGAAGGGGGGGCAGAGTGCCAAAGAGAAGGGGGGCAGAGAGCGAAAGAGAAGGGGGGGGCAGAGAGCCAAAGAGAAGGGGGGGGGCAGAGAGCCAAAGAGAAGGGGGGACAGAGAGCCAAAGAGAAGGGGGGGCAGAGAGCCAAAGAGAAGGGGGGGGGCAGAGAGCCAAAGAGAAGGGGGGGGGCAGAGAGCCAAAGAGAAGGGGGGTGGGCAGAGAGCCAAAGAGAAGGGGGGGGCAGAGAGCCAAAGAGAAGGGGGGGCAGAGAGCCAAAGAGAAGGGGGGGGAGAGAGCCAAAGAGAAGGGGGGGGGCAGAGAGCCAAAGAGAAGGGGGGGGAGAGAGCAAAGAGAAGGGGGGGGCAGAGAGCCAAAGAGAAGGGGGGGCAGAGAGCCAAAGAGAAGGGGGGGGGCAGAGAGCCAAAGAGAAGGGGGGGCAGAGAGCCAAAGAGAAGGGGGGGGCAGAGAGCCAAAGAGAAGGGGGGGGCAGAGAGCCAAAGAGAAGGGGGTGGGGGAAGAGAGCCAAAGAGAAGGGGGGGGGGCAGAGAGCCAAAGAGAAGGGGGGGCAGAGAGCCAAGAGAAGGGGGGGCAGAGAGCCAAAGAGAAGGGGGGGGGCAGAGAGCCAAAGAGAAGGGGGGGGGCAGAGAGCCAAAGAGAAGGGGGGGGCAGAGAGCCAAAGAGAAGGGGGGGGGCAGAGAGCCAAAGAGAAGGGGGGGCAGAGAGCCAAAGAGAAGGGGGGGCAGAGAGCAAAAGAGAAGGGGGGGGCAGAGAGCCAAAGAGAAGGGGGGGCAGAGAGCCAAAGAGAAGGGGGGGCAGAGATCCAAAGAGAAGGGGGGGCAGAGAGCCAAACAGAAGGGGGGGCAGAGAGCCAAAGAGAAGGGGGGGGCAGAGAGCGAAAGAGAAGGGGGGGCAGAGAGCCAAAGAGAAGGGGGGGCAGAGAGCCAAAGAGAAGGGGGGACAGAGAGCCAAAGAGAAGGGGGGGGGGCAGAGAGCCAAAGAGAAGGGGGGGGCAGAGAGCCAAAGAGAAGGGGGGGGCAGAGAGTCAAAGAGAAGGGGGGGGGGCAGAGAGCCAAAGAGAAGGGGGGCAGAGAGCCAAAGAGAAGGGGGGGGGCAGAGAGCCAAAGAGAAGGGGGGGCAGAGAGCCAAAGAGAAGGGGGGGGGGCAGAGAGCCAAAGAGAAGGGGGGGGCAGAGAGCCAAAGAGAAGGGGGGGGAGAGAGCCAAAGAGAAGGGGGGGCAGAGAGCCAAAGAGAAGGGGGGGGGCAGAGAGCCAAAGAGAAGGGGGGGGGCAGAGAGCCAAAGAGAAGGGGGGGGCAGAGAGCCAAAGAGAAGGGGGGGGCAGAGAGCCAAAGAGAAGGGGGGGCAGAGAGCCAAACAGAAGGGGGGGCAGAGAGCCAAAGAGAAGGGGGGGGCAGAGAGCCAAAGTGAAGGGGGGGCAGAGAGCCAAAGAGAAGGGGGGGGCAGAGAGCCAAAGAGAAGGGGGGGCAGAGAGCCAAAGAGAAGGGGGGGCAGAGAGCCAAAGAGAAGGGGGGGCAGAGAGCCAAAGAGAAGGGGGGGGGCAGAGAGCCAAAGAGAAGGGGGGGGGCAGAGAGCCAAAGAGAAGGGGGGGGGCAGAGAGCCAAAGAGAAGGGGGGCAGAGAGCCAAAGAGAAGGGGGGGGCAGAGAGCCAAAGAGAAGGGGGGGCAGAGATTCAAAGAGAAGGGGGGGCAGAGAGCCAAAGAGAAGGGGGGCAGAGAGCCAAAGAGAAGGGGGGGGGGCAGAGAGCCAAAGAGAAGGGGGGGCAGAGAGCCAAAGAGAAGGGGGGGGGCAGAGAGCCAAAGAGAAGGGGGGGCAGAGAGCCAAAGAGAAGGGGGGGGGGGCAGAGAGCCAAATAGAAGGGGGGGCAGAGAGCCAAAGAGAAGGGGGGGGGAGAGAGAGCCAAAGAGAAGGGGGGGGGAGAGAGAGCGCAAAAGAGAAGGGGGAAGAGAGCAAAAGAGAGGGGGGAGAGCCAAAGAGAAGGGGGGGAGAGCCAAAGGGGGGGAGAGAGAGAGCCAAAGAGGAAAAAGAGCCAAAAAGGAGAGAGAGCCAAAGAGGAGGGGGGGGGGAGAGAGCCAAAGGGGGGGGGGAGCCAAAGAGGGGGGAGAGAGAGAGCCAAAGAGGAAAGAGAGCAAAGAGAGAGACAAAGAGGGGGGAGAGAGAGACAAAGAGGGGGGGCAGAGCCAAAGAGGGGGGGGAGAGCCAAAGAGGGGGGAGAGAGAGCCAAAGAGGGGGGGAGAGCGCCAAAGAGGGGGGAGAGAACAAAAGAGGGGGAGAGAGCCAAAGAGGGGAGGGGAGAGCAAAAGAGGGGGGGGGGAGAGCCAAAGAGGGGGGGAGCCAAAGGGGAGGGGGAGCCAAAGGGGAGGGGAGAGCCAAAGAGGGGGGAGAGAGAGAGAGCCAAAGAGGAGAGAGAGCCAAAGAGGGGGGAGAGAGAGCCAAAGAGGGGGGAGAGAGAGCCAAAGAGGGGGGAGAGAGAGCCAAAGGGGGGGGGGAGCCAAAGAGGGGAGAGAGAGAGCCAAAGAGGAGAGAGAGCAAAAGAGGAGAGAGAGCCAAAGAGGGGGGGGAGAGCCAAAGAGGGGGGGGGGAGCAAAGAGGGGGGGAGAGCCAAAGGGGGGGGGAGAGCCAAAGAGGGGGGAGAGAGAGCAAAAGAAAGGATGGAGAGAGCCAAGAGGGGAGAGAGAGAGCAAAAGAGTGGAGAGAGAGAGCAAAAGAGGGGAGAGAGAGAACAAAGGAGGGGGGGGAGAGAAAGCAAAAGAGAGGGGGGAAGAAAGCAAAAGAGAGGGGGGAAGAGAGAGCAAAAGAAAGGGGGGAAGAGAGCAAGGGGTGGACCGCTGTTCTGAAAAAAATGGCCCGTGTACACGGGCTTTAGTACTAGTATACTATATTTAAACTATTGACAGTATACCTTTGCTTATAGGCGCTCCTTTTTTTCATTCTCATCTTTCAGTCCACTTTTAGGTTAGTTAGGAAACCTATTTGAAAGAGCCAGGAGGTATTCAGACAGAACGCTGAATTATACATTCTTTGGTCTAACCTTCATGCAAAGCTAAGAGCAAAGACAGTCATGACAGTGTGTTTGAAAGTACATATTAGACAGGGTTTTATAGTGCAATAGAGGTTAATAACAGTTCTGGTTTCTGCAATGGTATTGTGTACATTGGTTTATTGAAATATTTGTTTTTGCCTTGGGGGCACTGTGAATTTATTATTATTATTATCGGTTATTTGTAGAGCGCCAACAGATTCCGCAGCTCTACGTAGGATGGTAGAATGGTAGGAGCATTGGGGTTTCATGGGGAGCTTTGAGAAAACCATATATATTTGTATTTGGGTTTTATGTGGTTCCAATGGGGCATATTTATCAAGCTCCAAATGGAGCTTGATGCCCCGTGTTTCTGGCGAGCCTGTAGGCTCGCCAGAAACAGCAGGTTATGAAGCAGCGGTCACAAAGACCGCTGCTCCATAACCTGTCCGCCTGCTCTGAGCAGGAGGACACACATCGCCGGAAATCAACCTAATCGAGTACGATCAAGTTTGATTGACACCCCCCTACTGGCGGCCGATTGGCCGCGAGGTCTGCAGGGGGCGGCGTTGCACCAGCAGCTCTTGTGAGCTGCTGGTGCAATGCTGAATACCACGAGCATATTGCTCGCCGTATTCAGTGAGGTCTGTCGGACCTGATCCGCACAGTCGGATCAGGTTCCGACAGACCTTGATAAATAGAGGCCAATGTATCTGAGGTTACAATCAATTTAATGCTTACAGTCAGAAACAGAACTTCCCTAAAATATTGGAATAACAGCAAAATGAACTATCTTATCTAACACTAAATACACAACATCTCATAACTGAGGGTATATATGGTTAGTTGTAGTATTGTAAAAAAAAATCCCACTTGCTCTTGAGAAACTGGAAAATTTAAAAAAAAAGTTCTGGTATTTAAAATACAAATGTTGGCTTATTATTTTTTTTTTTACCAGAGAATATTTATTAAGGGCTAGATTAGATTACTAGTGGAGCCCTAAATTATTGCATGCCTGAAAACGGGCAAATTTGCCCGTTTGCAGGTGCACAATAATTAATCAGCCATTACAAGTGGCAAGTTATTGCTACTGCGACCTTGCGGTAGCAATAACGCTTATAAAATTAACCAGTGCTGGTATTACACAGTGGAGCGCAAATATTGCTTTCATGAAAGCGATATTTAGTGCTCCACTTGTAATTTGGCCCTGAATGTCTCAGTGATGCTTTGGTGGAATGACATCAGGAGCAGACAGTAGGATATCAGTTTGCAATTTGTTTCATTTTGCAGTGAGGAAATTAGCTAATTTTCTTAGAGCACATAACTGTCATGTACTTGACACATAAAGTACAGGATATTAGAGTCCCAAGAAAGTCATTTCCACAGTCTAAGTGTTGTTATCTAAAATAGTAATTCCCTAGTCTTGTTCTTCGTTTACTGCTGTCACTAAAGATTTTAATGTCTATAATCCACTTTGTGCTGTTAAATGTTAGATCTTTTCACATATTAATTCCTTGAGATTTTTACTGTCACTACTTTTAATGAGTTTATTAACATTGTTAGATGTTTTCTTACTTCTGCAAAAAGCACAAGTTACCTTGAAGTCATCTAGCAATATTACTGATAAATATTGTAAACAAGACAAGAACATGCACTCAACTCAGATGGACATTACTCATTATGTCCTTTAAATCAGTTCTAGAAATTAAACTATGTGTTGGCTGTTGTTCAGACAGTTTTCTACTATTTTAGTCATTTGTCACTCCCTTTCCAGTCCATTAGAATAGCTATACAAAAATATCATGTTTAATCCAAAGTCCTGGTTTTAATGAATAATGCGTACATATGGAATACATAACAATCAAATATGGGCATTCATTAGATTTCTTTAAAGTGATTTTCACAGGGAATTTGATGAACCTCTTCTTTAGAGGTCCAGGTCTTACAAGAGAAGTCTGAATAAAACAATGTAGCTGGAGGAGACAGAAGGATCAGTTCGGGCAGAGGGTAAGCAATAGTGAATAGTCTAGAGAAATGAACAAAACTGGTCAGGCAGGCAGAGGTCCAGCAACAGTAAAGCAAGGCTAGTCATAGGGCTAGATTACAAGTGGTGTGCTATCGTTAGCACGCAAGTGATGTTGGAATATTGCAGGCACGTTAGTTTGTTCTTATTACAAGTTGAAAGTAAACGTGTTTGCATCGGCACAAATCAAATTTTACACGTATTGGTTTAGTGTGACTGATGACCTCATGTAAAAGGGTTAGTAATAAAATTAAATTTGTACCAAACACACCATAAATTCATTAAAATAAACTGTTGCACGCAGATAAACACTTACTCATAAAAATTAATCATATCAATATGCATAAAAATTATTTATAAAGGGTTCAAAGGTGTATGGTATATGGTCATGTATTTGATTGCAAAGGGCTTTTATATTATATATATATATATATATATATATATATATATATATATATATATATATATATATATATATATATATATATATATATATATATATATATATATATATATATATATATATATATAAAAGCGTGAACACGCCAGAACTAAGGGAGAGTGGCACATTTGAAATGTATTTAAATCTGTTAAAAACATTTTTTTGATGTCTTTAAAAAGGCTTATGGACAATTCCGAAAAAAGTCGACAAATGTGATGTCTTTTTACTTTGATGAAATAACAATCTTAGGATTACTCAAACACTTCTTGATAAAGCTAATACTGCTTACTTTGGCACTGAGCATCTCTCTGATAAGCTCTGATAATAAATAGGCTGTTACTGTAACAGCTGATCAAAATGCAGTGAATGGATAGAGGGGAGACTTCTAAAAAAGTAGTAAAGAGATAAATAAATGCAGGGTTTTCTAAAATGGAGAAGGTGGTCAGTGGATTGAATGTTAGCTTGATAATGGTGGGAGTGGGCATGGTAAGTCAAAAGGGAACAATTATAGGGAGATTTTGTAGCGAGAAAAAATTAGACCAAATTTTTTAGATATATGTAATTTTGGGTAAGTGGAAATGGACCTTCTCCATCAGTTTGTCCATGAGTGGCTTGCGTTAATAATATTTATTACTTCTGTCAAGAGGGTTGGGTGATCTGGAGCCAGGTTGCCGACTATGGCTTTTCCTGGCTGCTGATAATTATAATGCACGGAAATTAATGCTGGTTTGGGGTCTCTAAAAACTAATTCTATAGGTGAGAGAAAGCAAAAACAGCCACAGGTCCATTGGGATAGGGTCCCTCGAGAACCTTTTTTTTAACAGTTTATGGCCTCCTCTCTTTCCCAAAAGGGGTAAATATGATCCAGATCTGAGCAGCACTGTGATAAGCTCTATCAGAAACGTTTTGGGTAATCCTAGGATTACCCGGGTAAAGCCTGATGTATGATCTTAAATCGAGCTGTTTACACAGCTGCTGGGATAATGTCCATTTTACCCTGGTAATCCTAGGATTCCCCGGGTTCGATTTCACCCATAACATATATTATATATATATATATATATATATATTTATATATATATATATATATATATATATATATATATTTAATCAAGCAGCAAACAGAGTGGGAAGCAATTGACTAGACAAAAAGCTGCCATGAATGGGGAATAGTAAAAAAGATATACTAGCCTCTATAAAAAATTTGCCAAATAAGGCTTCTGGTGCAGACCCTTATAAACAATATATCAAGAAAATATATAAGCAAGACAGAAAACAAAAAAAGTTTTTTGTTTCAAAAAGACAGGGATTCAGCACTCTTTTGTCACAAAAAATGTTCAGCTCCTTAGTATAAGTAGAAATTGTGTCAATTTAACTGGTACATGCAATTCGATTCACAAACACACTGCATCCCACCTTAGAAGATGTGCAAAAGGATAATTAATCTTAGTGGGTGAGCCAATCAGACTATTGTAGAAAAATATCATGCAGGATAGTAGAAAAAATTCATCTACAATTAACAATATAAGAAAAACCTGACCGGTCAGGAAAACCAAGGTACCCTCATTATGCATACCCTGTGCAGCAAAATAATAAACCGTATAGAGATCTATATATAAGAAAACTTCACCCAGTGCTCACAGGACCCCCACAAATCTGAAATGGAGATAAAGCCTGGGCAGGTTATAGAAATAAGGGGATCTAAGTTTTCAGGGCTACATCCTTATTATAGTAATTTTAAACACACAAATGATAAATGCAGTATCAACAAAGTTTTCAACAGGTACCATGCTATATATAGAGTGAAAGTATGAAAATCAGCATTTATGATTGGATAGAGTAATGTAGTGGTCCATACAAACTACACCCTGCTGCTCACAGACCCTGTGAAAATATTACGCGGGGTATAGTCTTGGGCAGGTAGTCTATTGGGATCTAAGTTGTAAAAACTCTATGCAAGACAGCGAAAATAAATTGCAGCACAAGGTTATGAAGTCACACATTCATTTAGCAGCTGTTAGGCATACGGAAAGAAACGTTATAGATTGAAAGAGGTCCAGTGGACATCTGTAGCAAGTTCCTTGTGTAGCCAGCGTGCAAGTTCAAGCACTAAGAAAAGCACTTAACGTTCTCCCTTCTTCCTGTGAAGCAATGTTGTGAATTTCCAAAGTCTATGGACGACACTTCGACAGGCATCTATAGGCTGCAGACTGACAGCTGTATTCGTGTGTATTATTGTGCTGTGTGCTAGTAGGTTAAGGTGTCACATAGATACTGTACATTCCTTTTAAAAGTGGTCACTGCTGAGACAGGAATCCATCATCACCGATATCCATATTGAGTTTAGCTACAAACAAACAAACCACTCCATGTTCACAGCCGGTAGTGTAGGAGGTACACAGGGTCACATGATCCAGAGTCAGCTGATGCCGACACGCGTTTCCCCCCCCCCTCGTCTATTGGTAAAGGCGGGCTTCGTCAGGGCGTATGAATTAAGTTAGAGGACAGTCTCTTTTGTACTTAATGAGTAACTTCTGCCCCTACTGACAGGTGAAAGATGTATGCTTCTTCCTTAAAGAATTGTTGCAATACCAACATTGAAATAATGTATAGAAATGTAGCCATTTTGTGTATCGATGGCACATAAGCATATGTAAAACTTATCAAATTGTATAAACAATTTATCAATCATAGAGTTATAATGTAGATTGACTAGCGCACCAAAGTATCTAAATATGCTTATCATCTAAAAGATGATAATTGGAAAACAGGAACAATAAAATAGTATGTCAGATGGAATTTAGCTATTGTTAGAGGAAGCAAGCCATATCAAGCTTGTCATTAAGCCAGTTTGGAAACTGAGTACCCAATGTAGATATCCATCTACATTCTTTTCTGAGGAGTATTTTATCATTATCGCCTCCTCTGCCATTGTTAATGCCTCTGTCAATACCTATGAACCGGAGAGAGTCAGGATTGCTAGTATGACATTTTTCAAAATGTTTCGCCACATGTTTCACCACATTGCTTTTTTGCTTTTCAGTTTTTTATATCATTGCAGTATTCAGTTATGCGATCTTTGATCATTCTTTTGTTTTTTCACACGTAGTAACAGGGACACGAGTAGGAAAGCAAATATACAACCCCTTCAGAGTTGCAATTGGTAAAATGTTTAAGTTGGTAGATCTTGCCATTATTTACCGCAAATTATTTTGTTTTCACCATGTACTTGCAAGTAACACACTTACCGCATGGGTGGTTGCCCACACGTTTGTTCTGAGTAAGCCAGTTTTGTCCTTTTGGTTGGGACACAAACTGGCTTCTCACAAGTTTGTCCCGCAAGCTGGAGGCCCTTCTCGCAGTTAAGTCTGGGTATTCCCCTACTTCACGGGCTACACTTTCATCACTTAGGAGAGTATTCCGATTCTTAGCAGGAATCTCTTTTAAACCATTCCACTGTAATGAATCTAATTGTAGAGGTTTGGTCTTTATTTTTTGAAATAGTAAGTTGTCTCTATTAGTTTGTGCTGCATAATTATTTGCCCCCTTTACAATCCTTTTTGAATAACATCTCTCCACAAAATGTTTTTCCATCTTTGCCGCATGTTTCAAATATTTCTCCCTAGAGGAACAGTTTCTATGTAATCTTAGAAACCGCTGCTCCATAACTTGTGTTTCTGGCGAGTCTGAAGACTCGCCAGAAACACGGGCTGTCAAGCTCCAATCAGAGCTTGATAGATAGGCCCCTATATCTACTTTACTAAGGAGCTGTACATTTTTTGTGACAAAAGAGTGCTGAATTCCCTGTAAATACTTTTTGGTTTCTTTCTTGTATATATATATATATATATATATATATATTATTAAATAAACAGGTCCCGCACTCTCCACTGTAAAAACACAAATATCTTTAATTGAACTGTGACGTTTCTGGGTAGTTAGCCTCTTCCTCTGATAGATAACAAATATAGTTCAACGTACTCCCCTTAAATACCCTCCACAATGTACTGTGAATGCTGAACACCTGCAGCGTCTCATCTGCGGAACTGAGCATGCTCAGAGATAACTACGGTGGCCGCATTGGGACAAACAAATAAAAGCAAAGTTAAAAATGGAAAATGCCTGAAATTACAATGTGAGAATATTCATATAAACAAAAATGTAACCTAAGAAGCCCTGATATATGTGATGAATAAATCGTCTTCACAATATATAACAAAACTAGCAAAAACAAAAATTGAATCACAGGGCATCCATACGTGCTGCCCCAGCCACTGGTGAAAAAGATCAGCCAGTGGCTAGACACTCTTGTCTGCCAAACATTCTGTGGCCGATTTGCGATACGTGATCATTCATCACGTCCCTCCCTTACTGAGAGGGGGCAATAGGGCCAAATTGTTGTTGCAAACAGAGACCAGGTGGATTTACACCTTAGATACTTTAGTACCTAAGGGCCTTAATACCCATTTTGATATGCAATGTTTCTTGTAATGATCCTGTTTGTACATATTTTACACGTAGTAGTATATTGTGTAGTACAGCTATCCATACAGGGAGTGCAGAATTATTAGGCAAATGAGTATTTTGACCACATCATCCTCTTTATGCATGTTGTCTTACTCCAAGCTGTATAGGCTCGAAAGCCTACTACCAATTAAGCATATTAGGTGATGTGCATCTCTGTAATGAGAAGGGGTGTGGTCTAATGACATCAACACCCTATATCAGGTGTGCATAATTATTAGGCAACTTCCTTTCCTTTGGCAAAATGGGTCAAAAGAAGGACTTGACAGGCTCAGAAAAGTCAAAAATAGTGAGATATCTTGCAGAGGGATGCAGCACTCTTAAAATTGCAAAGCTTCTGAAGCATGATCATCGAACAATCAAGCGTTTCATTCAAAATAGTCAACAGGGTCGCAAGAAGCGTGTGGAAAAACCAAGGCGCAAAATAACTGCCCATGAACTGAGAAAAGTCAAGCGTACAGCTGCCAAGATGCCACTTGCCACCAGTTTGGCCATATTTCAGAGCTGCAACATCACTGGAGTGCCCAAAAGCACAAGGTGTGCAATACTCAGAGACATGGCCAAGGTAAGAAAGGCTGAAAGACGACCACCACTGAACAAGACACACAAGCTGAAACGTCAAGACTGGGCCAAGAAATATCTCAAGACTGATTTTTCTAAGATTTTATGGACTGATGAAATGAGAGTGAGTCTTGATGGGCCAGATGGATGGGCCCGTGGCTGGATTGGTAAAGGGCAGAGAGCTCCAGTCTGACTCAGACGCCAGCAAGGTGGAGGTGGAGTACTGGTTTGGGCTGGTATCATCAAAGATGAGCTTGTGGGGCCTTTTCGGGTTGAGGATGGAGTCAAGCTCAACTCCCAGTCCTACTGCCAGTTTCTGGAAGACACCTTCTTCAAGCACTGGTACAGGAAGAAGTCTGCATCCTTCAAGAAAAACATGATTTTCATGCAGGACAATGCTCCATCACACGCGTCCAAGTACTCCACAGCGTGGCTGGCAAGAAAGGGTATAAAAGAAGAAAATCTAATGACATGGCCTCCTTGTTCACCTGATCTGAACCCCATTGAGAACCTGTGGTCCATCATCAAATGTGAGATTTACAAGGAGGGAAAACAGTACACCTCTCTGAACAGTGTCTGGGAGGCTGTGGTTGCTGCTGCACGCAATGTTGATGGTGAACAGATCAAAACACTGACAGAATCCAAGGATGGCAGGCTTTTGAGTGTCCTTGCAAAGAAAGGTGGCTATATTGGTCACTGATTTGTTTTTGTTTTGTTTTTGAATGTCAGAAATGTATATTTGTGAATGTTGAGATGTTATATTGGTTTCACTGGTAAAAATAAATAATTGAAATGGGTATATATTTGTTTTTTGTTAAGTTGCCTAATAATTATGCACAGTAATAGTCACCTGCACACCAGATATCCCCCTAAAATAGCTATAACTAAAAACAAACTAAAAACTACTTCCAAAACTATTCAGCTTTGATATTAATGAGTTTTTTTGGTTCATTGAGAACATGGTTGTTGTTCAATAATAAAATTAATCCTCAAAAATACAACTTGCCTAATAATTCTGCACTCCCTGTAGATTCATACTATTCTGAGTCTGTCAGTTATTTGATTATACATGACTAAGATTATATTCATAATTTTTATGTCTGTTTGACATATTCCCTCCTAGTTAAAGACATTTTTGCGGTAGGTAGGTCTCATTTATCTCCCTAGTCAAATTAATTATGTCCTGTTACAGGGTATGGATTTCCTAATTACACTTGATATTCATTACTTGCCTGTTTTTTTTTGTAAGTAACATCTTACATATTCCCCTCATTAGTTAAGATGTAATATTTATTTGTAGCCAATTTTTCTTTTTGCTAGTTTTTTTTTACATATTGTGAAGACAAGTTATTCATCACATCAGGGCTACTTAGGTTACATTTTTGTTTATATGAATATTGTCACATTGTTATTTCAGGCATTTTCCATTTCTTTCATGTAATTGGTAAGAGTCCATGAGCTAGTGACATATGGGATATACAATCCTACCAGGAGGAGCAAAGTTTCCCAAACCTTAAGATGCCTATAAATACACCCCTTACCACACCCACAATTCAGTTTTACAAACTGTGCCTCCTATGGAGGTGGTGAAGTAGTAAGTTTGTGCTTGATTTCTATGATTTTTTCTATGATAAGCGCTTCTAAGCATTTTGAAGCCCAATTCCTCTCAGAGTACACTGTTTGTCAGAGGGATATGAAGGGAGTATCGCCTATTGATTTTATGGTTTTCCTCGCGGGAAATCTTTTCAAAGGTTCTCTGTTATCGGTCATAGGGATTCATCTTCTACCTCCCTTTTCAGATTGACAATGTACTCATATATACCATTACCTATGCTGATACTTTTTCAGTGCTGGTTTGGTTATCTGCTATTTGTGGATGGGTGTCTTTTGGTATGTATGTTTTTTTTATTTAAGACACTCTCAGATATGGTTTGGCGCTTTATGTATTACTATAAAGTTTTAAATATATGTATTTTACTTATATTTGCCATGAGTTAGGTCTATGTATATTTCCTTTTGCAGACTGTCAGTTTCAGTTTGGGAAGCATGTTTAGGAAGTTATTTGTCTTACCTGGGGTATAGTCTTTTTTTCAAACTGAATGCTGTTATTTATTGCATCATTCTTGGAGCGAGAACTGTTTTGGTGCAAAGGTTGACGCGAGGTTTCCTTGCACTAGGTTGCGTCTGTTATAACGCAAGTTGCGTCATTTCCTGATGTTGTTGGCGCCAAAAAATGTTTCAACTTCCTTTTGTGTCATGCTTCATATTTGGCCCAAAAAAAATTAGTTTATTTTTCAACCCACTTCCTATATGCCTCTTGCCTTCTATATGCTCATAGGGCTATGCTGTTTGCATTTTTTTTCCATTCCTGAAACTGCCATATAAGTAAATTGTAAATTTTGCTTTAATGTTGTTTTTTCTTTTACATTTTGCAAGATGTCTCAATCTGATCCTGTCTCAGAAGCAACTGTTGGAACCCTGCTGCCTGATCACAGTTCTACCAAAGCTAAGTGTATCTGTTGTAAGTTAGCTGAGATTATATCTCCAGCTGTAGTATGTAACAGTTGTCATGATAAGCTTTTGCACGCAGAAAATGTTTCCATCAGTACTATTACAGTATCTGTTGTTCTTTCAACATCTAATGTACATTATATCCCTGTTGATATGAAAAATGATATTGCTGATGCTATACAGAAGGCTTTTCTGGCTTCTAATAAACGTAAAAGGTCTTTTAAAACTTCTTATAAAATTTATGAAATTTCTAATGACGGACAAAATATTGAAATATCCTCCTCTGATGAGGATCTCTCTGATTCAGAAGATCCTACCTCAGACATTGACACTGACAAATCTACTTATCTTTTCAAGATTGAGTATATTCGTTTCTTGCTAAAAAAAATGTTGGTTACTTTGGATATTGAGGAGTCTAGTCCTCTTGATATCAAAACTATTTAATGTTTAAATTATGTTTATAAACCTCCTGTGGTTACTCCTGAGGTTTTTCAAGTTCCTGATACTATTTCTGATGTGATTGCTAAGGAATGGATTAAGCCTAGTACTTCTTTCATACCTTCTTCTTTTAAAAGGTTGTACCCTTTGCCAGTGGCTAGATTAGAGTTTTGGGAAAAAGTCCCCAAAGTTGATGGGGCTATTTCTACTCTTGCCAAATGTACTACTATTCCTTTGGAAGACAGTACTTCTTTTAAAGATCCTTTAGAAAGGAAACTTGAATCTTATCTAAGGAAAGCTTATTTATATTCTGGCTATCTTCTCAGGCCTGCCATTGCTATGGCTGATGTTGCGGCTGCATCAACCTTTTGGTTGGATAGCGTAGGGCAACAGGAAACAGATCCTGATTTGTCTAGCATTGTTTGTTTGCTTCAACATGCTAATAGTTTTATCTGTGATGCTATTTTTGATATCATCAAAATTGATGTTAAATCTATGTCTAGCTATTTTAGCTAGAAGAGCTTTATGGCTCAAATCTTGGAATGCTGACATGGTATCTAAGTCTAGATTACTATATTTTTCTTTCCATGATAACAATTTATTTCCATCTCAGTTGGATTCAATTATTTCAACTATCACTGGGGGAAAGGGAGTTTTTTGCCTCAAGATAAAAAAATCTAAGGGTAAATCTAAAGCTTTGAATCGTTTTCTTCTTTTCGACAGAACAAGGAACAGAAAACCAATCCTTCCGCTAAAGACCCTGGTTCCAATTGGAAACCTTCTTCAAGTTGGAATAAATCCAAGCCTTTAAAGAAACCAAAGCCAGCCCCCAAGTCTGCATGAAGGTGTGGCCCTCGATCCAATTTATCTGTTGGGGGTAGATTGAAATGATTCCAAGATATTTGGGCAGATTCTGTTCAAAATCAGTGGATTCAGAATATTGTGTCTCAAGGGTATCGAATAGGTTTCAGAGTAAGGCCTCCTGTGAGACGATTTTTTCTCTCTCACATTCCAGCAAATCCGGTGAAGGCTCAGGCTTTTCTGAAGTGTGTTTCAGATCTAGAGCTTTCAGGGGTAATAATACCAGTTCCGTTTCAGGAACAGGGTCTGGGGTTTTATTCATTGTCCCAAAGAAAGAAAATTCATTCAGGCCAGTTCTGGATCTTTTGAATCGATATGTAGAGTCCCAACTTTCAAGATGGTGACTATGAGGACTATTTTGCCTTTTGTTCAGCAAGGCAATATATGTCCACGATAGACTTACAGGATGCATATCTTCACATTCCGATTCCTCCAGACCACTATCAGTTTCTGAGATTCTCTTTTCTAGACAAGCATTACCAATTTGTCGCTCTTCCATTTGGCCTAGCCACAGCTCCAAGGATTTTTTCGAAGATTCTCGGTGCCCTTCTATCTGTAATCATAGAACAGGGTATTGCAGTGTTTCCTTATTTGGACGATATCTTGGTACTAGCTCAGTCTTTACATTTAGCCAAATCTCACACGAATCAACTAGTGTTGTTTCTTCAAAGACATGGTTGGAGGATCAATTTACCAAAGAGTTTCCTGATTCCTCAGACAAGGGTCATCTTTGTACGTTTCCAGATAGATTCAGTGTCCTTAACAGACAAGAGACGAATGAAATTGGTTCCAGCTTGTCAAAAACTTCAGTCTCAATCATTCCCTTCAGTGGCTATGTGCATGGAAGTTTTAGGTCTCATGACTGCAGCATCGGATGCGATCCCATTTGCTCGTTTTCACATGAGACCTCTACAGCTTTGTATGCTGAATCAATGGTGCAGGGATTTTACTTAAATCAAAACATTCAACTTCCCTGACTTGGTGGTTAGTCCATCATCTTTTAATTCAGGGGGCCTCTTTTTGTTCATTCTACATGGACTGTTATCACAACAGATGCAAATCTTTCAGGTTGGGGAGCTGTCTGGGGTTCTCTGACAGCACAAGGGGTTTGGAAACCTCAAGAGGCGAGGTTACCAATCAATATTTTAGAACTCCATGCTATTTTCAGGGCTCTTCAGGTTTGGCCTCTGTTAAAGAGAGAACCATTAATTTGTTTTCAGATGGACAATATCACAACTGTGGCATATGTCAATCATCAGGGTGGGACTCACAGTCCCCTAGCTATGACACCCCTAGCTATGAAAGAAGTATCTTGGATACTATCACAATCCAGCTCTTGTCTAATTTATGCGGTGCATATCCCAGGTGTAGACAATTGGGAAGCGGATTATCTCAGCGGTCAGACCTTACATCCAGGGGAGTGGTCTCTCCATCCAAGATGTATTTTGTCAGATTGTACAGATGTGGGGTCTTCCAGAAATATATCTGATGGCTTCTCATCTAAACAAGAAACTTCCCAGGTAGCTGTCCAGGTCCAGGGATCCTCAGGCGGAGATGGGGGATGCTTTAGCAGTTCCTTGGTTTTATCAATATGCTTATATCTTTCTGCCTCTAGTTCTTCTTCCAAGAGTGATCTCCAAGATAATTATGGAGCAATTGTTTGGGTTTCCGATAGCACCAGCGTGGCCTTACAGGTTTTGGTATGCGGATCTTGTTCGGATGTCCAGTTGCTAGCCTTGGCCCCTTCCTCTAAGACCAGACCTTCTGTCTCAAGGGCTGTTTTTCCATCAGGATCTTAAATCGTTAAATTTGAAGGTATGGAAAATGAATGCTTAGTGCTTAGTCATAGAGGTTTCTCTGACTCAGTGATTAATACTATGCTACAGGCTCGTAAGTCTGTTTCAAGGAAGATTTATTATCGAGTTTGGAAGACCTATATTTTATGGTGTTCTTCTCATAAATTCTCTTGGCATTCTTTTAGAATTCCTAGAATTTTACAGTTTCTTCAGGGTGTTTTGGATAAAGGTTTGTCTGCAAGTACTTTGAAGGGTCAAATCTCTGCTCTTTCTGTTTTATTTCATAGAAAGATTGCTAAGCTTCCTGATATTCACTGTTTTGTTCAGGCTTTGGTTCATATCAAGCCCTTTATTAAATTAATCTCTCCTGCTTGGAATCTTAATTTGGTTTTGAAGACTTTGCAGGATCCTCCTTTTGAGCCTATGCATTCTTTGGATAATAAACTACTTTCTTGGAAAGTGTTGTTTCTTTTGGCTATCTCTTCAGCTAGAAGAGTTTCCAAATTGTCTGTTCTCTCTTGTGAGTCTCCTTTTCTGATTTTCCATCAGGATAAGGATGTTTTGTGGATGTTGTTTACATTTCTTCCTAAGGTTGTGAATTCTAACAACATTAGTAGGGAAATTGTTGTTCCTTCCTTGTGTCCTAATCCCAAGAATGCTCTTGAAAGCTCTTTGCATCCTTTGGATGTTGTAAGAGCTTTGAGATATTATTTTGAAGCTACTAAAGATTTCAGGAAGACTTCTAGTCTATTTGTTGTCTTCTCTGGTTCTAGGAAAGATCAGAAAGCTTCTGCCATTTCTTTGGCATCTTGGTTAAAGCTTTTGATTCATAAAGCTTATTTTAAGGCAGGACAGTCCCCACATCAGATGATCACAGCTCATTCTACTAGATCAGTCTCTACCTCTTGGGGTTTTAGAAACGAAGTTTCAGTTGATCATATTTGAAAAGCAGCAACTTTGTCTTCTTTGCATACATTTACAAAATTTTACAATTTTTCTGTGTTTGCTTCTTCTAAAGCAGTCTTTGGTAGAAAAGTTCTTCAGGCAGCTGTTTCAGTTTGATTCTTCTGCTAATGTTTTAAGTTTTTTTCTTTCAATTTTTAAAAAAAACGTATTTTTTGTGGATTTAATTTTTTCAGCGGAAAATGGTTGTTTTTATTGTATCCCTCCCTTTCTATTGACTCTTCTGTGTACTTCCACATCTTAGGTATTTCTATCCCATACGTCAATAGCTCATGGACTCTTGCCAATTAGATGAAAGAAAACATAATTTATGTAAGAACTTACATGATAAATTCATTTCTTTCATATTGACAAGAGTCCATGAGACCCACCCTTTTTCTGGTGGTTATGATTTTTTGTATAAAAGCGCAATTATATTTCCAGTTCCTCTTTTTTGTATACTTTTTTACTCCTTTTTCTATCACCCCACTACTTGGCTATTCGTTAACCTGAATTGTGGGTGTGGTGAGGGGTGTATTTATAGGCATTTTGAGGTTTGGGAAACTTTGCCCCTCCTGGTAGGATTGTATATCCCATACGTAACTAGCTCGTGGACTCTTGCCAATATGAAAGAAATTAATTTATCAGGTAAGTTCTTACATAAATTTTTTAACTTTGCTTTTAGTTGTTTGTCCCAATGTGGCCACCGTAGTTATCTCTGAGCATGCTCAGTTGCACAGATGAGACGCTGCAGGTGTTCAGCATTCACAGTACATTGTGGAGGGTATTTAAGGGGAGTAAGTTGCACTATATTTGTTATCTGTCTGAGGAAGAGGCTAACTACCCCGAAACGTCACAGTTCAATTAAAGAAGTTTGTGTTTTCACAGCGGAGAGTGTGGGACCTGTTTATTTAATTTGTATGACTTTTCCTACCCAGATCACCCCGTAAGTTGGAAGTTTATTGTGTGTGCAGATGCCCTGCTTGATGTATATATATATTATATATATATTATATATATATATATATATATTATATATATAATTTGCATACAAAGAGAGAAGCGCTCTACCAGGAACGAACAACAGCTCAGTGGCTTGTTCTATGGCGATTTACCACCCGGAGGCAGCCTCTTTTAGACCAGTGTGCTTTTCACAGAAGAAAACTTTCCTGAAGTATATCAGTCTGATCCCGCCAAGTAAGGTCAGTCCAGCCCCGAAATACCAGGCAATTCTCCTCTGAACAAGGAACATGACAACCCCAGACGATCGTTTCGGCCTCCTATGGGCCTCGTCAGTGAGGTGCAGCCACATTCCTCTAAGCACACTGGGCAAGGAGTCCACGTCTGGTTTCCCCCATCACCCATAGGGAGACTTCCCCAGGGTTATAATAATTTGCATACAAAGAGAGAAGCGCTCTACCAGGAACGAACAACAGCTCAGTGGCTTGTTCTATGGCGATTTACCACCCGGAGGCAGCCTCTTTTAGACCAGTGTGCTTTTCACAGAAGAAAACTTTCCTGAAGTATATCAGTCTGATCCCGCCAAGTAAGGTCAGTCCAGCCCCGAAATACCAGGCAATTCTCCTCTGAACAAGGAACATGACAACCCCAGACGATCGTTTCGGCCTCCTATGGGCCTCGTCAGTGAGGTGCAGCCACATTCCTCTAAGCACACTGGGCAAGGAGTCCACGTCTGGTTTCCCCCATCACCCATAGGGATGCACTCTCCAGGACTTCTCAACTTAGTCAACATTTATTGGTCCTGGAGAGTGCATGTGTGTCTTTTTTGCCTATCTCCTGTGTGGAAGCACCCTGGGCTGTTGCCTAAACGGATCGTGAGTGCTGGCCTACTGGACTTGTAATGGACTTGTAATGTATTTTAGACTATATATATATATATATATATATAGCTCTGAGGAAGAAGTGTTTACACTTTGAAACGCGTCAGGCTGTTTTTGAATCCTGGCTGCTTCTATTAAACTTGGTTCAGATTTAGCAGACTACGGACAGATGGTAACGTTATGCCAATATCTGGAACCTTTTAATACATGTTCTCAAGGAGTCTATGTCGAACAAGTATTTTTATGTACTGAAATCGTTATGGTGGATTTGTGTTTCCAACATTGATATCCTGCACTTGTTCTTACTATTGTTTTATTACGGGCGAGATTGATACCTCATAACAATTGAGTTTTGTTTGTAAGTATCCTTTATCCTGCGATTAGCAATATAAGTGTCCCTATTTTACCAAACAATATTATGCTATGTCTGCTGTTTCCTTTAATTCCATAACGACGGAAGCGATCTTGGAGAAACTACCTCTATCTCTATTGGTGGAGCGTGACCGAGGGAGTGGAACAAGCAGGAATACACGGCACGGCCCGGTCCCGGACTAAAACCTGAGACCCCACAAGACACTGCACAACCATTTCAAAGAGCCGAAGGAGGATCGCGTAAGTAGGATTTCCTTACACAGCGCCTCAATCCTTACCCTCATGAGATGAGGGCAGCGAATGTAAGTAGGCTGTGAGCCTCCATTAGGATTGTTTAGAAGTGTGTTAACCTACACCCACCTTTCAGTTCTGTTTTGAGATCTGCATGTAGCATACTCGACTGACCTTAACAGCAGTGAAGAAAATCTATAACTTTCTGAACGCCACTGTGACTATTAACCACTTTCACTGGGAAATGTTTGTGTTTAGAGTGTAACTCGTTTATAGCCCAATAATAATTACATATATTCTTTGTATCTGAAAAGTACTATTTACTATAAGTTCTGATATTCCATTCTCGTAAACATATATATACTCTGTGACATCCTTTCATCAGTGAAGGTATCTACACAACATCCAGTATTCTTTCAGAGTAGTTTGCCTCTATGAAATTAGATTGGTAAAAATATACCCCCAATTGCCCGAAAGTTTGATCGTCTCCTTTTTTTCCTAGGATCGTTTTGTGAACCATATTCATTTTGCATATACGCATATTCAGCTTTGGTTGTACATACCAATATACTTTTCCACTTATTAATTCTGCATCTGTGATTAGCGCTGTTTAGTGAACCAATCCTTCTTTTTTACTTGTACTATTAGGCGTGTACACTTACAGGGGTAGTGTGCACACGCCTCGCAGGTACACTCCAGCAGCTTATCAGCGCCTCCAGTGTGGCCTGTATTCTAATTAGTCCGCATTATACAAAACCCTTCTTTGTAATATATATATATATATATATATATATATATATATATATATGTACAGTCGTATGCAAAAGTTTAGGCACCCCTGACAATTTCCATGATTTTCAATTATAAATAATTTGGTGTTTGGATCAGCAATTTAATTGTGATCTATCAAATAACTGAAGGACACAGTAATATTTCAGTAGTGAAATGAGGTTTATTGGTTTAACAGAAAATGTGCAATATGCATCAAAACAAAATTAGACAGGTGCATAAATTTGGGCACCCTTGTTATTTTGTTGATTGAATACCTGTAAACTACCTAGCACTGATTAATTGGACCATACAATTGGTTTGGGGAGCCCATTAAGCCCTTGAACTTCCATAGATAGGTGCATCCCAATCATGAGAAAGGTATTTAAGCGTGGCCAATTGCAAGTTGTTGTTCTCTTTGACTCTCCTCTGAAGAGTGGCAACTGGGGGCCTCAAAAACAACTCTCAAATGACCTAAAAATCAAAGATTGTTCAACATTATGGTTTAGGGGAAGGCTACAAAAAGCTATCGCAGAGATTTAAGCTGTCAGTGTCCACTGCGAGGAAATGGAAGACCGCAGGCCCACAGTTCTCTTGTTAAGGCCAGAAGTGGCAGGCAAGTAAAAATATTGGAGAGGCAAAAGGCAAAAGGATGGTGATCACTTGCTGCAGATGGTGCACTGTTGCAAAATGTGATGTTTCAGGGATATCTCTCCCCATCCTCCTTTTCCTTTTGAGAAATAATAACACTTTATTCACAAACATTTGAAAGAACAGAGAGTGCCTGCCAGTATCTTGATAATGCTAATTGTAGCTGGCACCCCTTGTAGATGTGGTTAAAATTAGAGTGTGCCACCATTGCTGAATATGGCGATACTGCTTTTATCATTGCTTTTATCACTCCGCCCAGTGGCAGAAAAACCATCACCTACCCCAGTGAAGTGTTGTAAAATGCCTCTTGGTGATACTGCCTTCTTTCACCCCATTCTAGAACGTTTCACCTGTCTCAATCGCGATGCAGATACATTTATAACATAACGCTTGCTGTAATCCAAAATATGGTACTTAAAAAAATAATTTAAGAACTCATTATGCATAATTTACAGGTATCCTAATTTCTCTCTCTTAGCTATTTTATATGATTTCATTTTTGTGTAGATAAAAGGGTAGTGTCCTCGACTTAGAAATTAAAGAATTTAATCAACATGGTATGTGCATGTCTTGTTCTAAGCTCTGAGGTACTAAATCTGATTGTTGATTCTGTCTATAATCTTATCTGTTATTTACCTGCATTTTATTTTTATTTTATTCTGTACTCCTACTGTTGTCTGACCTTTGCCTGGACTCTAAACACTTTCTTTGTGTTATCTGATGTCTACTGGTTACATAACTTGTACTTGATCTAACTAGTTAGTTGTGGGTCATGTCCTACCATCTAGCCAGTTGGTTTTTCAGACATGCATTATTTTATACTTGCAACCAGTTACACTAACTGTGTTTCAAGTTCCTTTTAACTGCTTATCAATAGGTTCTTTTTACATGTGAGAGATTGTTTGTTAGGTGTTAATGGCAGTAACAACCACTGACAAATCTGTTGAAATTATAAGGATATCATTTTTATTGAATTTTGAACTGGATCTAATAATTAAACCTAATGCTGTGTTTAGAGAAAAAAAAAGTAATATAAGTTAAATTGTACATAGATAAGTAATAAAAAAACAAAATAAACATCTAGTAAACAATAGAAGTGAGTATATCCAGTTTTCACAATGGTTACTTTGAAAAAGCAGGAATGAAAGCCTTTGGAGTCAGCCTATTTTTGGTTCAGTACCCTGGGGAGGGCTTGCTGATTGGTGGCTACATTTAGCCATCCAATCAGCAAGAGCAACCCAAGTTCTTAACCTAACCTTAACATTAAACTAATTGTAGCTTGCTCCTGGTAGTGGGCGCAAGCTACATTTAGTGTAATGGGACAATGGGCCAGCTGTGATAAGACAGTGGCCCCTATTTATCAAGGTCTGGCGGACCTGATCTGACAGTGAGGATCAGGTCCGCCAAACCTCGCTGAATACGATCGCCGTATTCAGCATTGGCACAAGCAGCTCACAAGAGCTGCTGGTGCAACACCGCCCCCTGCAGACTCGCGGCCAATTGGCCGCCAGCAGGGGGATGTCAATTAACCCGATCGTACTCGATAGGGTTGATTTACGGCGATGTCTGTTCGCCTGCTCAGAGCAGGGCGGACAGGTTATGGAGCAGCGGTCTTTGTGACGCTGCTTCATAAACTGCTGTTTCTGGCGAGCCTGCAGGTTCGCCAGAAAACACGGGGCATCAAGCTCCATTTTGAGCTTGATAGATCGGCCCCCATTGGTGCCCAGATACGATTAGAAAAAAACAGACCATGTCAGTAGAGCAGGAGCGGCGGTCTGTAAAATAGTAACTGAAAATAAAATATTGCAGCAATACTTTGATTAGATAATGTTCTAAGATCATGTTATAAATTCTGCACTATGTGCAGAATTATATAAAATTATTTTTTAGGTTTACTGCCCCCTTTAAGGTGCGTTACGTATTTATTAAATATAAAAAATATTGAAACAATTAATAATTAATGTAAATAATTACTTTGATGTGTACTTAAATATTAAAATAAATCCATGGTATATATGTATATTTTTACCAGTATCTATAATAATTATTATTACTATGTTTTCAATATTCTAGATGTATTATTTACATAACATGCATTAAGATAAAACTAGTTCTTCATGTAACCCGACACCGCGTTAGACCTAAATCGTGAAACCCTGAAGAAACGTTAAGCATATTTATATTTCATTGTTCTTCACATAGAAAAAAAAAATATTTGTATTATCATATATACAGTTTATCTATATTCTGTATACATATGTATTAAAGATATATACTGTAGGTATAGTTATATATATTGACAAAAAACACAATTGGTAGGACTGCTACCACCAATTGTGTTTTTGTCAATACTTTATTTAATACACAGCACTTATCAGCAATACTAATAATTATATTCACTCAGACTATAAGATTGAAATAAATATTTATCATAGCTGGTTATTATTCCTAAGGTGGTGCATCTGGTTCGGCTCCTTTTCATAGTTACATATAGAGTATATATAGATAGAAATATAGAGATATTTTTCAAAATGAAAATATATTTTTCCTGTATGTGAAGAACATAACGTATGTTAAACTATTTACAGTAAATATGCAGTAAAACGCATCATTAAATATTATTATTTATTTATTATTTAGGCACAAAACACACATACATATATATATGTTAGGCATCTAGACGTGGGTGAACACGACTTACTGAAGTTCAAACAAGCATCAGAATGGCAAATAAAGGGGATTTAAGTGACTTTGAATGTAAATGGTTGTTGGTGCCAGACAAGCTGGTCTGAGTATTTCAAAAACTGAATCTGCAGCAACTGCGTGATGCTATCATGTCATTATGGACCAAATGTCTGAGGAATGTTTCCAAACACCTTGTTGAATCTATGCCATGAAGAATTAAGGCAGTTTGGAAAGGGGTCCAACCCGTACTAACATGGTAGTACCTAATAAAGTGGCCATTGAGTGTATATTTATTATGTATTTTAGGTAAGTTTGTTATTTAAATAAAGGTGTTTTTATGTTTTGGCCTTTTTCTTTTTCTTTTTTAGGAACAAGAACTTTGTGTTTGACCGTGGCCTTTTCATTTTACAATAGTACAATTTTTTAAAACTTTGCACTAGGACAGACTTGAATAAAAAGTAGCTCCTGAAAAAAATTGAAGATCAGATCTGCTTTCCGTTGAGTGCATAGAATACATATTATCCCCATTTTTTCCAAGGGGATTACTGAGATTATTGGGGATAAATTATTTCCCCCAATATTGTTTTCTAGAATTAAATTATATTAGTTTGCAATAAAAAATTTCAGCTTGTTATACTAGGCACCCTAAAACCCAATTTCTCATCCATGAAATCCCTTCAAACAGTGTGAAAATGATTATCTCTAGTGCGATCTAGAGAAGACATCAAAGCACTTGTGACTTGACTAGACAATAGTTTGAAGAAATTAAAACATAAAGGAAATTGTTGTGCCTTTAATTTGTATAACTTAGAGTAGGAAATGAAGAGAGGTGGTAAACCTGCATTGCTTCAGCACCACCCCTTATATTGTAACCGACAAGCTACAGCTGCTGCAGTCCACCAGGAAATCCTCCTGGGGTGTGCGGTAGGCCAATCTGTTCTTGCTTTGCACAATGTAAAACATGTTTTTAAAACATAGGCAGAATCTTTAGCATTGTCCTTTGTATATCATTGCTCTAATATTGCGATTGCACTGTACCCAAATGTAATTTAATAGCATGTTTGTTACAGTGGGACTGCAATGTTAGAGGTAAAACCTTTCTGTACAATTATAACTCACTTTGGTTTACTTCTAACAATGCAAATGCCTTATACTAAAATGCCTAGGGAAATAGAACAAGTTTGGTACTGTGCAATCACGATATTAGAAATAAACCAGTGAAAATTCACATTGTAGTGAACTTGTTTACTTCCTAATATTAAGGTATGCAATATTTTTATAAAACAAAAAAAAGCTTTAATTGATTGTTTATATTTGTTTTATGACATTGGTTTCAAACAAATATACAAGCTGCTCTGTATAAGGATTTTGAGGATAGCTAGATAGATAGATGATAGATAGATAGATAGATAGATAGATAGATGAACTTGCATACATAAATAAATAAATAAAAAAAAATATTAAAAATAAACAAACAACTCCTCTTGAAACTGGATACTGGCAGACTGACTGTCAATATATAAGATGGTGGTGACCAGTGGGGGGTGAGGGAGGGAAGAGAGCTGTTTGGGAGGGATCGGGATCAATACCTTGGGTTGTCTACTAAAAAACAAATATACAAACCCTGATGGGATAGTATGGAAAATGCAAAAAAACAAAAAGAGTCATTTGAAAATTCAATTCACCTCTGCATATTGCTCTCCACATTCAGCGACGTCTTGCGGACCTGATCCGCACTGTCAGATCAGGTCCCGCAAGACCTCTGTTAAATTGGCCTCATTATGTGGTGTTTTTTTACTTTGTGGATTTAATGTATTTTTGAAAATATACACTCACTTCCAATCTGATGACTCTCAAACCATTCCAAAAAGTTGGGACAGGGGCAATTTAGGACTATTTGCGATGTGACAAGTTAAATAAGTAGGTGATGTGAAGCAGGTGAGGCAATCATGTAATCATAGTATATAATTGGCCATTCTAAAAAGACCTAACCCTCTCAAGAGCAAGCATGGGGTTGGGGTTCCCCAATCTGCCAAAAGATGCATCAGCGAATAATCCAACACTTTGAGAACAATATTCCCCAAAGACAAACAGGATTTGGGGCATTTCAGCTTCTACAGTGCACAATATTATTAAAAGATTCAAGAGTCCAGTAAAATCTTGGGGGCCTATTTACTAATGTGCAGGTGGACATCGATAACCATCAGACATCGTAAATGATTGTGGCAACTACACCCTCTGCACATTCGTGGCCAATTGGCCGCTAGCAGGGGGTGTCAATCAACCCGATTGTATCCACATCGGGCTGATTGCTGTCCACCGCTTCAAAGGTGTTGGACGAGTTTAGGAGCAGCGGGTCCTTATGAAGCAATGAAGGTCGGAAGCAGCATCCACTGCTTCATAAATCAAACCCTTGGTCCCTTGGTGTGTAAAGGGCAAGGCTTAAAAATCACTTCTGAATGTGTGTGATCACCAATCCCTCAGACGTCACTGTCTCAAAAACCATCATAAGTCTGTAATGAATATTCTGACATGGATTCGGGAATACTTTGGAAAACCTTTGTCAGTCAACACCATCACGCTGCATCCACAGATGCAAGTTAAGCTTTTATACATCAACACTTTCCAGAAACATTGCAACTTCTCCTGGGTTTGGTGTCATCTGAGATGGAAAAGTTGCACAGTGGAATTGTATTTTGTGGTCCGATGTAGTCAACATTTCAAATAGTTATTGGAAAAAACAGCCCGTCATGTTCTCTGGTCCAAAGAGGAAAAAAGAGGGAAAAAGACCATGCAAGCTGTTATTAGTGTCAGGTCCCAAAAGCCAGTGTCTGTCATGGTATCAAGGGTGAGTCAGTGCCCAATACATGGGTAACTTACACATCTGTAAGGGCACCATTGAGGCAGAAAGAATTTTAGAGCCAACATATGCTGCCATCCAGATGTGTATTTTCAAAGGACTTCCCTGCATTTTCCAGCAGGAAAAGCCAAACCCACATTCTGCCCGGAATTACATGGCAAGCATGGCCTACCTGCAGTCCTGACCTGTCTCCGACTGAAATGTGCTCATTATGAAGTGCAAAATAAGGCAACAAAGGCCCCGTACAGTTGTGCAGGCGGAAGACATGCATATGGATGAATGGGCAAAATTCTACTTGCTAAACTTAACCAACTGGTTGTCTTTGGTGCCCAAAACACTTAATAAGTGTTATTAAAGAAAAAGGTGATGTTACGCAGTGGTAAACAGTCGAACTGTCCAAACTTTTTTGGAGGCTGTTGCAGCCATAAGATTTGAAACTAGTTTATATTTTAAAAAATACATTAAATTCACAAAGTAAAACATCAAATAGTGTTGTGAATGATGTGTTTTGAATTTTCAAATGACTTTTGTTTTTTGTTTTGTATTTTCCATACTGTTCCCAACTTCTTCAGATTTGGGGTGTTAAATATATATATATATAGTGTTTAAAGGTAAATTAAAGAAAGCAAACTAGACTCTATAATTGTTTAAATGGAGTGAAAGCAAAAATTCTAAAAAAGTTTTTTTCTAAACATTTACAGTTCTTATAGGGTTTAAACCTATATACAACAAGTAGTGTTGATAAAAAAAGACTGGGATCACATACACCTAGATTACGAGTTTTGTTGTTTGTGTTTTATGCTGAAAAAAATGGCAATTTCAGCATTAAAACAGCACCGCAGCCATTACAAGTCCTTTTCTGTATAGCTGTACCGCAAGCCTTTTAGCCTGTAACGCAACGTCAGTACCGCACTGAAAAATGATGTTTTTGCACTGGATCTTCCATAGCGCTGCATTACAAGTTTTGCTTTGAGGCTTAAAAAGCTTGCGATGCAGCTATACCCAACACGATCCATTATGAGTTACACAAAATCAGAACTAAAGTGTTACAAAGTACACTAACACCCATAAACTACCTGTTAACCCCTTAAACGAAGGCCCTCCTGCATCACAAACAATATTTTAAAGTTATTAAACCCCTAATCTGATGCTCCCAACATCTCGCTGCCATTAATAAAATTTATTAACTCCTATTCCTGCCCGCATCCTGACATCGTCACCACTATAGAAAAGTTATTAATCTCTATTCCTCCGCACCTAAACATCGCCCAAACTATAATAAAGATATTAACCCCTATTCCGCCGCTCCCCGACATCGCTGACCACTAAATAAAATTATTAACCCTAAAAGTCTGGCCTCCCTATCACTACCACTAAAAGAAACCTATTAACCCCTAAACTGCCAGCCCCACATTGTCAAAACTAAATTAAACTATTAACCCCTAAACAAAAATAAGCAGCTCTCATTCCTATTGGTTGATTTGAATCAGCCAATAGGAAGGAGAGCTGCTTAAATCCTTTTGGCCTGATTAAAACTTTTCAGCCAATAGGAATGTAATGGTACCCCCAGCATAAAAGGGGTACCTTGCATTTGAATACTCAGTGTGCTGCAGACGATCGCATAAGAGGACCTCCATGTCGGATCGATGGACCTCTGCATTGGACCTTCGCCTGGACCTCCGCCTCCTCGCTCTTGACCTCTCCGCCTCCACAGGGATGAGAAGATACAGGTCCCTTGATGGATGAAGATGGAGCCGCCTGGATGAAGATGGAGCCCGCCCTGGGATGAAGATTGTTCAAACGGACTTCAGCAACTGTGAGTACCTAAAGAGGGGTTCATGTTAGGGGTTTTTAAGGTCTTTTGGGTTTTGTTTTTTTTAGATTAGGGTTTGACTTGTCTTAATAGCGCTGAATGCCCTTTTAAGAGCAATGCCCATATAAATGCCCTTTTCAGGGGTTTTTAGTTAGAATTTTTTATTTTGTCGGTTTGGGGGGGGTGGGGGTTTGTAATGTTGGGGGGTGTTTGTTTTTATTTTGTAGAAAAAGAGCTGATTTCTTTAGGCTATTGGTATTTTATTATAGATTAGGGTTCTTTAATTTTGGGGTGGTTTTTTTTTTAAACAGGGTATTAGAATAGGAATATTTTTTTATTATTTTGTATAATTAATTTGTTATTTTAGAATTGCATTTGTTTTAATAGGCAGCAAAAGAGCTGAATGCCATTTAAAGGCAATTCCCATACAAATGCCCTTTTCAGGGTAATGGGAAGATTAGGTTTAACTTTATTTTTATTTTGTGGGTTTTGGGGGGGTGGGGTTTGTATACTGTTAGGGGGTGTTTGTTTTTCTTTTTTTAGAGAAAAGAGCTGATTTCTTTAGGGCAAAGCCCTACAAAATGCTCTTTTAAGGGCCCTTGGTAGTTTATTATAGATTAGGGTTTTTATTTTGGGGTGTTTTTTTTTTTAAATAGGGTATTAGAATAGGAATAATTTTTATTGTTTTTGATCATTTCTTTTTTTTTATTTTTTGTAATTTTAGTGTTTTTTATTTTTGTAATGTTAATTGTTTTTTTGTATGTTAGGTTTTAGTGTTAGGCAGCTTAGCTATTACTTTGATTTCACAGGTAAGTTTGTATTTAGTTTAAAATAGGTATTATTTGGTTAATAATGGTAACTTTAATTCAGGTCTATTTTAATTTATGTTAAAGTTAGGGGGGTGTTAGATTTAGGGTTAGGGTTAGGTTTAGGGGTTAATATAGTTTTAATTTATGGTCGTTGCCATGTGGGGGCTGGCGGTTTAGGGGTTAATAACTTTATTTAGTGGCGGTGATGTCGGGGAGCAGCGGAATAGGGGTTAATAAATTTATTTCGGTGGCCGTGATATTGGGAGCGGCAGATTATGGGTTAATAACATTATGTAGGTGTCAGCGATGTTGGGGCAGCAGACTAGGGTTGTTTAGACGGGGGGGTTTATGTTAGGGTGTTAAGTTTAAACGTTCCCCATAAACATCAATGGGGCTGCGTTACGGAGCTTTTCATTCCGTGATTGCAGGTGTTACGTTTTTTTCTAACACTTTCTCCCCATTGATGTCTATTGGGAAAGCGTGCGGAGCACGTCAAAGCAGCACTTGTATTTTGTGCGGTATGGAGCTCAACTCAACCATATCGCACGCAAGAGGCAGCTTTTCAAAAACTTGTAATGGCAGCGCTATGGAGTGTAAAATAACGCAACTTTTGTTGTGTTAGTTTTGCATCCTCTGTGGCGCAAAACTTGTAATCTAGGGGATAGTTATTATTAATGGCTAAAGAACAACTGATAACATTTAAATAATTTAAAAAAAAATATAACAATAAAATGTGACAAACCCATACATTTGATAATAGAAGCAAAATGTAAAATTGGATGTAAATGACCTGCTCTTTCCAAATTATTAAATGCTTAAAGCCTTTAATAGCACAACTTTAAAATTGGTAAATGTACAAATGTAACGTGTATGAAATATCAGCAGATTTAGCAAGGAGCAGCACTTTATGTTAATAGATTCCAAAACGATACTTCTGCAAATCAGTTAATAGTATTATGTCCCTTAGGTTTTACATTTGTTTGTAGTACTTGTAACATAATTAAATGTACCTCACATGTTTTTGCTGAAATAATGTGTCATCTTCATTCACTACCTAGCACAGTTCATTTGCTACCTCATTGATACAGTTCTTTGCACCTACATCCACATATAGCTAATTCACGCACATCCCCATAAATTGGTTTTCTGCTTAAATATAATCCTCTTATGTTCACCTGACGTCATTCACTACAATGTCATTTTCAGTAACTCTGAGTTGATATAGCTAAAGGCGTTTTAGCTGTCAAAAATGGTGTAGCACATACTATACAATAGATTGGCTCTTTATTTAAATTACTACTGGAATAAATCCATAAAATACAGACTATTTGTACTGCATATTCATCTTACTTAGTATTTTAGTTTACTAAATATATATGTTGTGCATTTATATACATTGTACTTTTTTTGCTGATCTCTCTATAGGAAAATCAGAACTTCATAACATGTAAAGGATAGGGGAATGTCACTGTTATTTGCAATGTAATACTCTATGAAACGTTATCTCACTTCCCCAGTCTACATTCTTCAAAATCTAAACCCATGGTTCATTTAGGCTCTTATGATTGGCTGGATGCCTGTTCTGATGATCACTTCCTTATATATTACACACATCTCTCTAAACCATTGTTCTGGGAGAATGACCAAGCAAGAAAGAAAGTCACAATGAGATATATTAATTAATGCTTAAAGGGATATAAAACCCCAATTTTGCTTTCATGGTTCAGATAGATCATACAATTTTAAACAACTTTCAAATTACTTAGAATGTTGTCAGGAAATCACCTTTATTACACTCCACCCACTTTCCCTATAAAGCCTGTCAGTTTAGTGCTGACAGGTGCTTAGTATTTTGTGTGCAGACCTGCATGTCTCACCTCCCTGCAGTTCCTGTCTGTTTCCTGATTTCAATACAAGCTAAACCGCCAAACCAAATTTCCAATACATCCTGATGCTAAGGATTTAACAACGGATATCCATCTACTTTCTACTCACTGATACTGGAAATAAATTCTCTCGGATTCTGCCTTTTATCTACTACTGCAAAGTGCTACAACGTCACAACTTGTAACTCAGCTCATCAACTGAAACATTGTGGCAAACGCTTTACTTTTCACAATCAATTGAGTGACTCTTTTGCTCCAACCTCCATTCCTCATACGGATTTCAGCTTCAAACAAACATCCTTACCGGATTCTATTTTGCTCGCCGTTACACGGCACTTCAACACGCCCACCTGTGACGTAACAGGTAACGGCTCACTGATTCAGTAACGAACCGCTGCTACTGTATGCGCTGTCTGCGCTATCCCTGCTACACAGTATTCACTCCTCTTAGAGTGCAGAGACTCTTGTGATCAGTGCAACTTTTAGTATAGTAGTATTCTTTCTCCTGTGAAGAAACAGGTATCCGTTCCTATTTACATTTAGCTGTCAGTTTTATGTTAGACTACATTAGGGTTATTCTTAGCATAGTTATTCCTTATGTTTATTTTGCTGCTGCTATATTTTTCCCAATTGTGCTAAAAATAACATTTGGGAATAGTAGCAAATTAATATATTAATATCACAACATATTCCTTGCTGTTACTTTCCCGTATGTTACAGCCTGAATACACTGTGATACACTTCAGTACCAGTTCCGCAGCTGAGAATCCAACTCATATTACAAGTGCAGCTGAGAAAGGTAATCAGCACCCTGACAAATGTAATATTTGCTTCATTCTCTTTGTTTTCTTTGTTGAAGGAGCAGCAATGCAGCACTAACTGACTCTACACCTTTTACAGTTATAAAGCTCTGTTACTGGACTAAATACACTAACTGACTCTACAACCTCGACAGTTACAAAGATAGACTAGATAAACTGACTGTACAACCTCTAAAGCTTTAAAATATGTTAACTGGACAATATTAACTAACTGAATCTACAACCTCTACAATTATAAAGTGTTGTTACTGAACTAGATTCACTAACTGACTCTACAACCTCTACAATTATAAAGTGTTGTTACTGAACTAGATTCACTAAATGAATCTACAACCTCTACAATTATAAAGTGTTGTTACTGAACTAGATTCACTAACTGACTCTACAACCTCTACAGTTATAAAGCTATGTTACTGGATTAGATTAACTAACTGAATCTACAACCTCTACAGTAATAAAGCTCTGTTACTGGATTAGATTACCTAACTGACTCTACAACCTCTACAGTAATAAAGCTCTGTTACTGGATTAGATTACCTGACTCTACAACCTCTACAGTTACATAGATGGACTAGATTAACTAACTGACTGTACAACCTCTACAGCTTTAAAATCTTTTTACTGGACTAGATTAACTAACTGAATCTACAACCTCTACAATTATAAAGTGTTGTTACTGAACTAGATTCACTAACTGACTCTACAACATCTACAGTAATAAAGCTCTGTTACTGGATTAGATTACCTAACTGACTCTACAACCTCTACAGTAATTAAACTCTGTTACTGGATTAGATTAACTAACTGACTCTACAACCTCTACAGTTATAAACTGTTGTTACTGGACGAGATTAACTAACTGACTCTACAACCTCTACAGTAATAAAGCTCTGTTACTGGACTAGATTAACTAATTGACTCTACAACCTCTACAGTTATAAAGTGTTGTTACTGGACAAGATTAACTAACTGACTCTACAACCTCTACAGTAATAAAGCTCTGTTACTGGGCTAGATTAACTAACTGACTCTACAACCTCTACAGTTATAAAGTGTTGTTACTGGACGAGATTAACTGACTGTACAACCTCTACAGCTATAAAATGTTGTTACTACACTAGATTAACTAACTGACTCTAAAACCTCTACAATTATAAAGCTCTGTTACTGGACTAGTTATAAAGTGTTGTTACTGGACTAGACTCACAGACTCTACAAAATATACAGTTATAAAGCAAACCAAGCTTGTTCAAAGTATACCATTATTTTATGTTTTGATCATGACACATGTGAATTTAAAAACTAACGGCTAGATTACGAGTTGTGCGTTAGGGTAAAAAAAAGCAGCATTAAGAGGTCCTAACGCTGCTTTTTTAATCGCCCGCTGGTATTACGAGTCTTGCAGGTTTAGGGGCACCGCACACTTCTTTGGCCTTACCACAAAACGACTTACGTAAACTTTGTAAAGTCTTTTTTCTATGGGACTTTCATAGCGCTGATATTACGAGTCTGTCCTGGGAGGCCAAAAAGTACAAGCCGTAACATAAAACTCATAACTAAAGTGCTAAAAAGTACACTAACACCCATACACTACCTATTAACGCCTAAACCGAGGCCCTCCCGCATCGCAAATACTACAATAAAAATTGTAACCCCTAATCTGCCGCTCTGGACACCGCTGCCACCTACATTATATGTATGAACCCCTAATCTGCTGACCCCAACATCGCCGACACCTACATTATATTTATTAACCCCTAATCTGCCGACCCCAATGTCACCGCCACCTACCTACACTTATTAACCCCTAATCTGCCACTCCCAACGTCGCCGCCACTATAATAAATATATTAACCCTTAAACCACCGCACTCCTGCCTCCAAACATTAGTTAAATATTATTAACCCCTAATCTGCCGGCCCTAACATTGCCGCCACCTACCTACATTTATTAACCCCTAATCTGCCGCCCCCAACGTCGTTGCCACTATATTAAAGTTATTAACCCCTAAACCTAAGTCTAACCCTAAACCTAACACCTCCTAACTTAAATATAATTTAAATAAATCTAAATAAATATTACTATCATCAACTAAATTATTCCTATTTAAAACTAAATACTTATCTGTAAAATAAACCCTAAGATAGCTACAATATAACTAATAGTTACATTGTATCTAGCTTAGGGGTTATTTTTATTTTACAGGCAACTTTGTTTTTATTTGAACTAGGTAGAATAGTTACAAAATAGTTATTAACCTGTTTACTAACTACCTAGCTAAAATAAATACAAATTTACCTGTAAATAAAACCTAACCAGAGTTAAGGTAGAATTAAGGAATTAAGGTAGAAAAAATCCTATTGGCTGATGCAATCAGCCAATAGGATTGAGCTTGCATTCTATTGGCTGATCCAATCAGCCAATAAAATGCCAGCTCAATCCTATTGGCTGATTGGATCAGCCAATAGGATTGAACTTCAATCCTATTGGCTGATTGCATCAGCCAATAGGATTTTTTCTACCTTAATTCCGATTGGCTGATAGAATTCTATCAGCCAATCGGAATTGAAGGGACGCCATCTTGGATGACGTCATTTAAAGGAACCTTCATTCTTCAGTAGGACGTCATTTGAAGAGGATGCTCTGTGTCGGATGTCTTGAAGATGGGGCCGCTCCGCGCCGGATGGATGAGATAGAAGATGCCGCCTAGATGAAGACTTCTGCCCGTCTGGAGGACCTCTTCTTCCCGGGTTGGATGAAGATGTCTGCCCGTCTGGAGGACCACTTCGCCCAGCTTCGTTGAGGAATTCGGCCCAGTTGGGTAAAGACTTCTCAAGGTAGGGGGATCTTCAAGGGGTTAGTGTTAGGTTTTATTAAGGGGGTATTGGGTGGGTTTTAGAGTAGGTTTGGGTGTGTGGGTGGTGGGTTTTAATGTTGGGGGTATTGCACTTTTTTAAAAGGTAAAAGAGCTGATTACTTTGGGGCAATGCCCCGCAAAAGGCCCTTTTAACAGCTATTTGTAATTTAGTATAAGGTAGGGCTTTTTATTATTTTGGGGGCTTTTTTATTTTATTAGGGGGATAGATTAGGTGTAATTAGTTTAAAAAACTTGTAATTATTTTATTATTTTCTGTAATTTAGTGGGGATTTTTTTCCGTACTTTAGATAATTGTATTTAATTGTATTTAATTGTATTTAGTTTATGGAATTTATTTAATTATAGTGTAGTGTTAGGTGTAATTGTAACTTAGATTAGGTTTTATTTTACAGGTAAATTTGACTTTATTTTAACTAGGTAGCTATTAAATAGTTAATAACTATTTAATAATTATTCTACCTAGTTAAAATAAATACAAACTTGCCTGTAAAATAAAAATAAATCCTAAGCTAGCTACAATGTAACTATTAGATATATTGTAGCTAGCTTAGGGTTTATTTTATAGGTAAGTATATAGTTTTAAAAAGGAATAATTTAGTTAATTGTAGTTATTTTATTTAGATTTATTTAAATTATATTTAAGTTAGGGGGTGTTAGGGTTAGGGTTAGACTTATATTTCGGGGGTTAATACAATTAATATAGTTGCAGCGACGTTGGGGCGGAAGATTAGGGGTTAATAAATGTAGGTAGGTTTTGGCGATGTTAGGGACGGCAGATTAGGGGTTAATAATATTTAAAGGGACAGTAAACCTTAAAAATAATGTTATATAATTCTGCACATAGTGCAGAATTATATAACATTATATTAACCAAATATTATTTAAACGTAATTTCCTCTATTAATTTTTAAAAGAAAGAGCTGTTTCACAGACCCGCTCTCTGCTCTCTGCTGAGCGGGTCTGTTATATTTCCTCAGCGCATCGGGCCAGCTGTATAGTCACAGCCTGGCCCGACCGCGCCATAAGACTAAGTGCAGCTCGCTCCTGTGTTTGCGATGCGGGAGTGTGGCGGTTTAGGGGTTAATATATTTTTTATAGTGGCGACAGATTAGGGGTTAAAAAATGTAGTAGGTGGTGAGCCTGTCATTTCAAGACTTGTAATACCAGCCGGTGTTAAAAAGCAGCATTGGGACCTCTCAACGTTGCTTTTTAAGGCTAACGCAAGAGTCGTAATCTAGCAGAGTGTGTCTATGTTTTATTTTTCTAAATTCTTTTAAAAAAAAAAAAAAAAAAAGATTATCCATATATCAAAAAGTCCTTTAAAGGGACACTGAACCCACATTTTTTCTTTCATGATTCAGATAGAGCATGTGATTTTATTTTTCTAATTTACTCCTATTATCAATTTTTGTTTGTTCTAATGCTATCTTTATTTGAAAAGGAAGGCATCTAAGCTAAAGAGCCAGACAATTTTTGGTTCAGACCCTGGACTTATATTCTTTGCTTTTCAAATAAAGATACAAAGAGAATGGAGAAAATTTTATAATAGGAGTAAATTAGAAAGTTGCTTAAAATTGCATGCTCTATCTGAATCATGAAAGAAAGAATTTTGGTTCAGTATCAATCTATGATGTACTTCACACATATCCGCACTCTAGTACAATCTGAGAGACAGTACATGAGCCCTCGAATAAGATATAAATATTATAAACAGTAACAATAATAACATGGCAAATCAAAAACACCAGCTATAAGTAGAAACCCAAAATGTCCTATAATAAACCAAGTTTACAGGTCTAGCTGCCATTACTATGCAGTAAGTGGAAAATGCAGAAAAGCACCTGTAATAAAACAAGGCATCTCTATATACAGAGCTTCTGCTTACACAAGGTTTTGATTACAGGCTAGATTATGAGTGTCACGCTAACTTTTGCATGTGAGCGATATCAGGTTTTTGCACCCATTTGAACGCAAGTTAAATACCGCTCGTATTACGAGTTGAAATGTGAAGGCGCAAGAGCAAACGAGATTTACACTAGATATGATTACTGCGACTTGAAAGCTCTGGTTAACTGTTACCTGAGACAAAAAAGTTGCACAAAACAAATCATAGATATGTTTAACAATACAGTTAAGCTCACATTAACATTTTAAAATTATTGCAAAACAAAATAAGGTCTCAGATGTTTGTAGTCAAGTAGCTGAAAACATGAAAATTCATATTTCTGCAATATTCATATTTAATAAAGTGTTATAGTGTGTATGTATTGTACATATTTAAACATTCCAATGTTCTTCACATAGGGGAATATGTTCTATATATTGTTAAATAGATATTCTGATACAATGAGGGAAAAAATGATTTGATCCCCTGCTGATTTTGTACGTTTGCTCACAAAGAAATGATCAGTCTATAATTTTAATGGTAGGGTTATTTGAACAGTGAGAGACAGAATAACAACAACAAAATCCAGAAAAACACATTTAAAAAAAGTTATAAATTGATTTGCATTTTAATGAGTGATATAAGTATTGGATTCCCTATCAATCATCAATATTTCTGGCTACTAGGTGTCTTTTATACAGGTAATGAGCTCAGATTAGGAGCACTCTCTTAAAGGGAGTGCACCTAATCTCAGCTTGTTACCTGTATAAAAGACACCTGTCCACAGATCTAAGATGTTGCAAGAACCTATCTTTTAAGGAACGTTTAGTTTTCCCTGTATATTGAATTTTGCAGAGATCACAAGTCAGAAGATAGACGACATGTGTTGTTGCACAATTAATAAAAAATCTAATGTCATATTCAGTATGGGTTACGTTAGAAACAAATTTATCCCCCTCACATATGAAACCACATGTTTTGCAAACGGGACGTCTACATTTGAAGCATCCCTTTTTCTGTTTTAACCAACATTTGCTCTTTTTAGGTTTCACATCTGAGGGTGACAAATGGTTGCCCAAAGTTTTTGCTCTCCTAGGGATGAATTCACACCCTGAGTCCAGAATTTCTTTGATAATTGGATCAGAATACAAAATTGGAAGAGATTCTTCAATTATATTACATATTTTAGTGTATTCTGCACTATATGTAGTAATGAACTTGATCTTACTCAAATCATCCTTATTGTCTCTGTGTTTTTTTGATTTATATTGAAGTAACTGTTCTCTGGGAATTTGATCCACATCTTCTTTTGCTGTTATAAGGATACTATCACGATACCCTCTCTGTTTAAATCTAGCTGTGGCCTCACTAGCCTGACGCTGATATTCACTTTCATTGGAACAATTCCTTTTGATGCGGATATATTCCCCTTTCGGTATACCCCTCAAAACATGTCGTGGGTGACAAGATTCAAACTGTAGCAGGGTGTTTCCCGCCGTTTCCTTCCTGTACATTTTAGTCTGTATAGGGGTTCCGATTTCCCCACCCTGGACTGTGAGGTCGAGAAAGTTCACACTGTGTTGACTGTGTGTTCCCGTGAATTCAATACCTTGCTGGTTACAATTGAGATATTGACAGAAATAATCTGCCCTTGTGGCATCACAGTCCAGGATGAAGAACAGATCATCAATATAACGATAATATTGAATTATTTCTCCTTTGAATGGGTTGCTATCTCCAAAGACGTGGGACAGTTCCCACCACCCCATAAAGAGGTTGGCATAGGATGGGGCAAATTTTGCCCCCATCGCTGTCCCACGTCTTTGGAGGTAGTACTCTGTCTGAAACATGAAATAGTTATGCGACAACAGATATTCTATTGCTCTTATCAGAAATATCTTGGTGGCCTCTTCAAAGTCACACATAGTGTTGATAAAAAATTCTATAGCTTGAAGGCCTTTGTTATGCTCAATAGATGTATACAATGAAGTAACATCCACAACCATAAGTCTATAGTTGGTTTCCCATTTAACTTTAGAGATTTTATTTATAAAAGATGTCGTATCTTGAATATAGCTAGGCAGTTGGCATACCAACGGCTGCAAAAATGTATCAACAAGTTCTGAGAGAGCCTCATTTAGAGACCCTATCCCCGCTATAATAGGTCTTCCAGGCGGGGACAGGGGATCCTTATGAAGCTTGGGCAACTGATGAAAAATTGGTGTCACTGGATGTGACACTATCAATTTTTCCTCAGTAGATTGTGTGATAATGTTGTTTTTACGTGCATAACTAATGATATCCACAATCTCTTTTTGAAATTTACTGGTCGGATTTTCCTTGAGTTTTGTGTATACATCCCTCTGGTTAAGCTGTCTTTTAGCCTCTGTAATGTAGTCAGTTCTGTTAAGAACGACTACATTACCTCCCTTGTCTGACTGTCTGATTATGATATTATCATTTTCAGACAGTTCTTTCAGAGCCATTTTTTCTTTGTATGTCAAATTAGTTTGCTTTTTATTTTTATTTTTGTCTGTCACTGATTTCTCTAAGTTGCGTAACTTAAATTCCACTGTCTTTTGAAAAACATCAATTACCTTAGAACGTGTCTTGAATGGATAAAAGGTACTTTTATTCTTGATGTGTTTTGTTGAGACATTGCTTTCTTGAAGGCACTCACTCTTATCTACTTCACCCTCATTTAGCAATTGGTCTAGATCCCTCAGTGTGTTCAATTCTGAAAAGTTTAGATTAGACATTAATGCAACATCATTGGTTTCTTCTGCTCTTTCTATGCTAATATCAGGTTCATTTTGTGCCTCCTCATCCTTTTTGAAAAAATGTTTTTTCAAAGTTATTTTTCTTGCAAACCTATTAATATCTAGGATTGTCTCAAAGATGTTAAAGTGATGAGAAGGCACAAAATTTAGACCTTTCGAGAGCAGATCAACCTGTGCAGAAGTCAAGGGTACAGAAGATAAATTGACCACATTCTTATCCCTTAGGCATATTTCTTCGCTCCCCTTTGTGATCTTGTTTTGATTGTTTTTTTGTTCTTCTGTACCTCCTTTATTTCTTCTGCAACCACCCCGACTACCTCTGTGTGTTTTTTTCTCACTTCTTGCGTGGCCAGAGCCTGCCCGTTTTTTGACTGTGAAGTAGGATTTTCACTGTAATATACTGCATCATTCTCTTGAAAGACTACTGCAGTTTCACCTACATCAGGGTAATCACCATCTGATGAGTCACACTCATACTCGGTGTCTGAAAATGTTACACTTTTGCCCTTCTTATTCCCTTTCCAGTTACTTTGTTTGTTTTTATTTTTTAAATTTCTTTTATACCCTTTTTTAGAATTGTCCTCCTGAGTCCATCTATAGACCTGGTTAGAATCATAGTCTCTTTTATCCCTAGTCATCTTTCTTGACTTGAATTGCCATAATTCCCTTTTAAATGTGTTCATTTTGATTTCAAATTGTCTGTCATATTTCTTAAAATCAGGATCATACTGATGTTTTTTTAGTAGGGTCTGGGTATCCCTAATCTCTGTCATAAGTGTAGTTCTTTGTTTCCTTTTATGCACTAACAGTAAATCTATTAGTGCAAAGGAACAAGTGTCCAGAATTGAGTTCCACTTTTCTATGAAATCCAAATCTGTTACTATAAATGAGGGAAATTTCCTAATACGCAAACCTCTAGGAATGCGGTTATCTTGTTTGTATAATAAAAATGATTTGATATCAAGATCTAATTTAATGTCCTTACGTCTAAGTGCATCCATATCAAAGAACAAGCTGTCTAATGTGTGTATGATTTCATTAAAGTTCTCATTAACATCATCCTTAAATTCACTTAATACATATGCTTCTTCCATTTTGCCTGAAATATAAGTTTTTATTCCTATCTACACCTCAATCAATGTCTGTATATTGTTATAAAAACACTACTGAATGTACTTTTATGAAGTTCTCAAAAATCTATATAGATGTAGCAGGAAACATTAATGGTTCTTGAAAAAAATATATAAACAAAGTTTTGTTTTGATTTGATTATTTGATATATTTTTAAAAGGTATACAAGCAAGAACCCAGAAATGTAATTTCTGCTAAATTATATATAGTGTAGTTAAATCCCTTTAGGTAAGAACACTGACACAGGTATCAAATAGGAAGATTTGAAACCTAAATCTTCCTCTCTTAAAGAATTATATCAACCTCACACAAAATACTGATTGTTTTTAAGAAACTATAACAGAAAGCATCAATGATTCTTAAAGGATATGTAAACAAAGTTTGTTGTAATTGTCTACTTGATGTAATATTGAGAGGTATAGAAGTAAATATAATTTCAGTTGAATTATGTGTGGTATAATTATATCCCTTTAAATTAGAACACTACCACAAGTATCAATACTAATAGAAATATTTACGACATTGGATATATCTCAATAGAAAACTTGTTTAAGCTTAAGGCAAATTGTTAATGGTTGTTAAGGAACTATAAGTATAACCCATGCAAGATTAAATATTTCTAATGTGCTATGCTGTTCTGAGAAAAGCTACGTTGATTCAAAAATATGTCTCACACAATGTGCCTATTAGATTTGAAGCACTTATATGATTACAACAGATGTTAATAGAGGCGGTTATATTCAAACCTATCATCCCCAGTGTCTATAGACCCATATGTTGAAACACCGTCTATCAAATACCAATTGCTTATTTCCAACTTATGCACTGTGATAGTCACTCATTTAGATAATTTAGAAAATGTCCATTAGTGCACTATTTAAGCAACACGCACAGTGTTAGATAGTCCTGAGAGGATTTTCTGACTTGGTAGGAAACGTCCATTAAACAGACATTGGATGGTCCTGAAAAGATTTTTATGATTAAGTGAAAAACATCCTTTAGGTAGACATATCGGACACAAACTGCAGCTATGGTCACCCCAATAAGGCTTCGGGAGTCAGAAAGAATCAAAGTCCGTTCAAGGTCCTGTATAGAGTTTGTTTGCTCAATGTCGTGTGAAAAAAGGCAAAAGTAAAAGAAAGAGTATGCTGGCTCAAATTTCACAATCTCGGTATAAGTATACTTCCTGGAAATTCAACATAATACCGTAGCGGTCTGTGTATACATCCTAAACACCCACCTCGTCTTCAGCCGGATTAAACTCCTGTTATTTACAGATATTTCCAATGTCCTCTAACTTCAACAAATATAGAGAGGCACATCTCTTGTTAAACAGTCACTCACCTCAGTCTTATAGCGGGCACGGCAGCAAAAGTCTTAAAGAATTCCTTACCTAATATATATATAGGGGTAGATTTATCAATGTCTGTCCGACATGATACGCTGTAGATACACCACATTCAGCATTGCACAAGCAGTTCTATCGGGTTGATTGCTGTACGCCACTCAGAGACTGCTGTTTCCAGCGAGCCTGAAGGCTCGCGTGGAAACAGGGCGAGATGGCCCCATTCGGGCCATCATAAATTGACTACTATATTTGACTGCTTATCCACTATGGACTAAGTGGGCTATTATAATGTGCTTTCCTTTTTCTTAAATGTGTTGCCAATTAATTCATTTGCATTAAGCACTGCCAGCATATAAAGTGCTGGCAGGGGACATTTTTAAGAAGATTTGGCGGTTATACTCATAAAATCACCCGCTGTTTCAGATTTTTCCAGAACACTTTCTCTTCGTATATGAAATTGTTTCTCAAATCCCAGCGTAATTAGCTCTACACACGCAAATTAAAAGTTGGCAAGTTTTTATCAAAATACTCAAAACACTAATTAGTCTGAAAGGGAAACCTATGTATACAAATAATGAACCCTTTTCAGGGTATGTACTGCCTAAACAGCAGCCTGCCCTTAAATTGCATTAGCGACTCATCCGATATTGCGGATCATGTCCGCCGCACTTCGATAAATGCAGAGAGCATACCCTCTTGCATATATGTGAAGACAGAACTTCAACCCAGACTATGGGTCAATTTATGATGCAGCGGATGCTGCTTCCGACCCACTCCGCTTCAGGTCCACCTGGAGCGGAAGTTAAGAAGCAGCAGTCGTAAGAACGCTGCTCCTTAACTTGTCCACCACCTCTGAAGTGGCGGATAGCAATCAGTCCGATCAGATCCGATCTGGTTGATTGACACCCCCTGCTAGCGGCGGACGTGTCGATGTGCGGTGGACATGAGAAGCTACAGCGGATCCGCTTGCACTATATGAAATCGGCCCTAAGGGGTTATTCACCTTACCTGTACAACTAAAGTTCTAATTTAAGTAATGTGCATAGAAATCCCAAAGAAAACAGGACCTGTGAAACTACTTGAGTGAATAGAACAATATATTTATCACAATGGGGCCCATTTATCAAGCTCAGTATGAAGCTTGAGGCCCAGTGTTTCTGGTGAGCCTGCAGACTCGCCAGAAACTCCAGTTATGAAGCAGCGGTCTAAAGACCGCTGCTCCATAACCCTATCCGCCTGCTCTGAGGAGGCGGACAAGAATCGCCGGAATTCAACCCAATTGAGTATGATCGGGTTGATTGACACCCCCTGCTGGCGGCCGATTGGTCGCGAGTCTGCAGGGGGCGGCGTTGCACCAGCAGTTCTTGTGAGCTTCTGGTGCAATGCTGAATACGGAGAGCGTATTGCTCTCTGCATTCAGCGATGTCTTGCGGACCTGATCCGCGCTGTCGGATCAGGTCCGCAAAACCTATGATAAATAGGTCTCAATATGTTCTGCCTGTACTGCTGCCTATGAAGTAAAGGACTTATTGAACTTCATCTTATTGAGTGTCTGCCTGTTTTTTTCTACTACAAACAAGAGCATTCACAGACATTAAAGAGTCACAAATATAGGGCCTCATATGTCAGATAGGAACTTTGTCCATTCAGAATATAATTTTCTTGCACAGCTGTCAGCATTTATCATTGCACAAGCATTTAGTGTGAAATGCCTGTGCAATACCACCCCCTGCACAAATGCTTGTGCAATACCGCCCCCGAATATGATCGGGATGATTGATGCCCCCTGCAATACCACCCCCTGCCACTAGTACCACCTCAGATGTAGCACACAAGTTAAAGGGACAGTCTACACCAGAATTTTTATTGTTTTATTACCCGTTTCCTAGTTTTGCATAACTAACACAGTTATAATAATACATTTTTAACCTCTGTGATTATCTTGTATCTAAGCCTCTGCAAACTGCCCCTTTTTTCAGTTCTTTTGACAGACTTGCAGTCTAGCCAATCAGTGCCTGCTCCCAGATTACTTCACGTGCACAAGCACAGTGTTATCTATATGAAATACGTGAACTAACACCCTCTAGTGGGGAAAAACTGTTAAAATGCAATCTGAAAGAGGTGGGCTTCAAGGTCTAAGAATTTAGCATATGAACCTCCTAGGTTAAGCTTTTAACTAAGAATACCAAGAGAACAAAGCAAAATTGGTGATAAAAGTAAATTGGAAAATTGTTTAAAATTACATGCTCTATCTGAATCATGAAAGTTTATTTTGGCCTAGACTGTCCCTTTAAGGAGCAGCGGTCTTAAGATCGCTGCTTCTTAACTTGTGTTTTAGGGGAGCCTGAAACTATGGGGGTAGATTGCAACATCCGCTGCTTGATAAATCTACCCCTTTAACTGGACTTCAGGTGAGTGGAAATGTATTTCTTAATTTAGGATGTTTTGTGCAATTTTTGGAATGGGGATGTGTGGGAGCTTAGATTTGTGCACTTGTTTAAAGAATTCCAATGTCAGATTTAAAGTGGGGTTATCATTTATAAGTAAAATCATCAAACAAAATTGCATTTTTACATCACAATGACCATGTAAATAATTATTAGGGTGAAGTTATGAGATATGTAATCCCCTTATGCTTGATCACATAGACATAATATTTAATTATCAAAATTTTAATAGCTTTTGTCTAATTTTTAGACGACAATTTAAGCTTTATACATATTTTAATATCTGGTATGTGCTAAATTTAATAAGCCTGTTTTTGTCTTGTAAAACCTTAGTTGAATTTTGAAATCTTTCCATTTTCACCTAGACGTATAACTTCCATATAAATGTTTCCCTTGTGTATCAACTGCTAAAGGTAAAATGTGTCATCCCCCAACGCACAATACTTTGTTGCAGACAAGGGAAACAAATAGAGTGGATTTGAAACACTATCTACTATATTACACCATTTGAGATTCACTTAAATGTTGTTTTCACTTTTCTAGAAGAGCTAATAGACCTATATTGCAACTTCCATTTCTGAACTGTCAAGCAGTGTATTGGCAAGTGGGATAATTCCCTGGAGGAAAGACAGTCACAGAGACAGAAATGTATTCATCAGCAGTAGTATGATTGCAAACTTAGATATCAAATCCATAAGTTCACTTCTAACAAGGCCAAATTTTACATACTTTTCAAAAATCATTAAAGGGCCCTGGATAGTTTGATGTAACTGAATATGAGATTTAAATTTTAATGTTCCGTAACAAAAATATTGTTCAGTAGATTTCTGCTTTTATACTTTGCTGCCACCATCAGTGCTTTTGTGGTATTGCATGTGCTTTTAACACAATATATTTCTGTTATTCTCATCCAAAGGAATTCAGTATCCAGAGAAACATTTTATGCTTCATTAATGATAGTATAAATAAAGAAAGGATAGTAAATAAATAAATACTTAATAAATAAACATAAGGGGATTTTATTAGTGCTATTGATCTGACGTGTTCTTTACCTAGAAATTTTAATTGAATTGACTATTATTATAATTTTTATTTGTATAACGCTGCAAGATTCTATAACGCTGATTTAATATTTTACAATACAAGTGTAATAATTATAATTATTTGTAAACTGCTAAAGTAAATGTTCACTCATATTTTCTTTATATGTTTTTGATGATTTGCACACTATTTTAAAGGGAACACAGCCAGAGAGAGATATTATTATATTATTGCACAGGGATATCTCTGACAATGTAGGGAATTGCCTAGGGGTGCTTCTCCCTGAAAAACAATGTTTACTTTAATGTGCTCCTTTGTATGGAGGGGCTGTCTTAGTTTATAGTCTGCTCATTTTGGCCCAGATTACAAGTGGAGAGCAAAATATTTGTGCTCCACTCAGTAATACCGGTGCATGCAAATGGGCACTGGTATTGCAAGATGAGTGTAATGCTAATGCGACCTCACGTTCGCATTGCAGGCAAGCTTTTCGCTCACGATAGCGCGCTTCCATAAGCTCCAATGGGAACCTCGCCATGAGACAAGGCTGAAAACCTAGCGCAGCAAAGGGGGTATGTCACGCAGCGATGGGCAGCAAAGTCTACATATATGTATATGAATATATACATGTATATTTATGTGTTAACGTGTATATAGACATATTAACATATAAATATAGATGTATATAAGCATATACATATATTTACCGGTAATAGTCCCTGTAGACCGCTATGTAAAGGCACTTTTCAGTGCTGTTTTTTTTCTAGCACCTCACATCCCCTAACTTTAACCATTAAAAACTGCTTTGTGCAGTCTTTTTTGGAAGATTTTTTATTTTATTATTATTACAGGAACCATACAGTTTATTTTGTGGGAAATTGGGGGGACATTTAAAAGTTAACCAGAGATCTGATCTTTGGTTAATTTTCGGAGCACTAATTTCTACCGCAAGCTTGCGGTAGCATTAACCAACCACTTGTAATGGCTGGTTATTTTGTGCTCCAGTAAACAGTCAAATTTGCCCAATTATGGACATGAAATAAATTAGCACTTCACTTGTCATCTAGCCCTTTATTTGTATTCCAATTATGCATAAATGTTTTTAATTCAGAGTTCCCAAATTCCATTTTGTGGGACTGCTCTATACCTGTGGTATTAAAAGCCAATCAGACAATAAACTACCATTAGCCCTTAAGGGCATTTTGTAGGGCATTGGCCTTAAGAAATCAGCTTTTTTAAAAAAATAAAAATAAATGACAAAGTCCCCCCTAACAATGCAACCCCCCACCTACCCAAACCCCAAGAGTAAAAAAGACCTAACTAAAAATGTCCTAAGGTACCCATTGCCCCTTGCTTCATTTGTAAGTGAATTCAGCTCTTTAGCGCCCATTAAAAAATAAAAAAGCCCTAATCTAAAAAAAAAAACCACCCCCCCCCCCAAAAAAAAAAAAACCTAACACTATCCCCGGTATAGGTACTTACCAGTCCTGAAGTCCAGCGGTGAAGGTCTTCTTCCAGGAAGATCCATGTTCTTCCAGCGTGGGGCAATCTTCCTTCTTCATCCCAGTGTCACGGAGCAAAGGTTGCGCAGAGCAGAGCTGGAACGGCAGCCATGCAGACATCCAGCGTGGAGAGTCCTCTTCATGTGATCGTCCACTGCACACTAAAGATTGAATGCAAGGTACCCATTTAATATTGTGGTATCTTGCATTCCTATTGGCTGAAAATTTAAAATCAGCCAATAGGATAAGAGCTACTTAAAATGCTATTGGCTGTTCAAATCATTCTTTTTTAGTAAAATCATTTTATTATATAGCCATTTGTGTTTTCTTTAACCTTGATATCTCAATTTGCTATTTATTTAGCGCTAACTTATACTGTTCTTTAGGGCAATGCCCTACAAAAGGCCCTTTTAAGGGCTATTGGTAGTTTATTGTTAAATTAGGTTTTTTTTTTGTATTTTGGGGAGGCTTTTTGTTTTTATAGGGGTATTGTAATGCTCGTGGGATATTCCTCTATCAGACTGAACTCGGCCAGTAGTCTTGTTTGTCAGTTTAGGGGTTAATAGGTTTAGTGTAGTATTTGCAATTTCAGTGTTTGGCGGTTTAGGGGTTAATAGGTTTAGTTTAGTATTTGTGATGTGGGTATTTGTTGGTTTAAGGGTTAATAGGTTTAGTTCAGTATTTGCGATGCGGGCGGCGGTTTAGGGGTTAATATCTTTATTTAGTGCTGGCAATGTCGGAGGTGCGGATTAGGGATATTTAGACTAGGGGTTTATGTTAGGGTGTTACATTTATAATACACTTTCTTGTCTTTATAGACATCAATGGGAAATGTGTTATTCCGATCGCCATTTCGCAATCACAGGTCACTAACACTTTTTCTCCATTGATGTCTATGGGGGAAAACGTGCGCGAGCACAACAAGTCAGGACCTGGCTTTTGTGCGGTATGGAGCTTAACGCACCGTAATGCACAACACAAGACAGTTTTTTTGTAACTTGTAATGGCAGCGCTTTGGAAAGTGTGGTACCGCTAAAGTGTTAGTGCGTTATTTAAGCACCAGGTTTAGCATACAACTTGTAATCTAGGTCTTAGTGAGGCAAGGTTTACTATAATACCTATAGTGATGTGAGGTGTTCTTATATATACAAAATTGTATTCAGAAATGCTAGTGATATACTATTATATATATCTATCACTTCAGAAAGAGAAAATTACAAATTAATCATTTTATTCATACCTCTTGACTACACCATATCCAATGTAAAAATAAAAAAAAATCTCTTAGTTTAAGCAATCTATATAACAATTGCACAGTTTACGCAGTACTGATATTGTGGCCACACTGTAACAAATGATGTTGTTAATATTAAAAATGTTTGGTACAGCGTGGTCCCAATATTAAAAATAACATACAATAAAGTGAAAACTTATAGCGGGTTTAAAAATACAATATTAAAAAAATTGCCAATTACAAAAAAACAAGTTTTACATTGTGAAAAGCTGAAAAAAACGCACTTTGATAAACTGAAAAATATGTGGATACTGACTTCTATAGGTTATTAATATCCCGCCCAAGAAATTATCTTCCTAAAAAGTAAACAACATGTCACACGTGTACTAAATTATAAACTTACTTTAAATACATAGGGTCAGATTACCAGTCGCACGCTATTTATTTATTATTTTGCTCGTACGTTAACACCCCTAAAGGCAGGTTGGAGCGCATATAACAAGTTAAAAGTAAAACGTTAGTGCAAGAGTGAAACCAGATGCACGCTAACTTCAGGACTTTGGATATTGTGACCAAGTTATTACAACCACATTTTTCTCACCATAGATTTTAATAGAGCGCATATTAGACCTACATTACACCACATTAGACCTACAGTGCTAAACCTGACGGTGGCTATGAATATTTCACATTCCAAAATTTGTCACATAGAATAAAATTTTATATATATATACATACAGCAGCTGTGGGAAAAGCCCGATGTAAGACCATACATTGGTCTTTACCCAGATAATCCTAGGATTACCCAAACACTTCTGGATAAAGCCCATCTACACTATTTTTTTTTGCCTCTGCCTGGGGGATTCAAGGGGGTTGCCTAGCCGATCCTCTGGCATCAACCCCAAGAGAACTTTGGGGAATAAGCTTTACAAGGGGGGATTTGTCCCCCTTAAACCTCTCCCATGGAGGCATAAAAGATAGTGAAGATGGGGAATTAGAGGGGATTACCTGGGTAAAGCCTGATGTATGATATTACATTGCACTTTACCCACAACCACTGGGTAATGTCAGTTTTACCCAGGTAATTATAGGATTACCCGATATCTGACTTTACCCACAATATATATATATATATATATATATATATATATATATATATATATATATATATATATATATATATATATATATATATATATATATATATATGTGTGTGTGTGTGTGTGTAAACAGATAATGTATATCTGATCCTAAGCATTAAGTTTTAACTATGTAAAAAGTGTTGTGCAACAGAAGGTGATAACTGTTCCTCAGTTTTGAGGTCTGCCACTGTGCTTAAGCCACTAAACCTTTGTATGGTCAAATGTAATGGATAACTTGCTTTTATAGTAACAGGCCTTGTCTTCCTTATCAAGCATAGAATCTATCCCTTAGCTCATATCATGCCTACTAGGGATGAGCGATTGTGTAAATTTCCAAATTTGAATGTTAGAACGAATATTATTACCGAAATTCGAATTATAAATCCGAATGTTGATAAGAACGAATATTCTTAAAAATTCTATAATCGAATGCTATTTACAGTTTTCGAATGTCACTTTCGAATTTGAATGTTTAGAATTATATTGAATGTCCATATTCGAAATTTCGAATTTTACATTCTATTTAACAAATACTATTCAGAAGTTCAATAGTTCATGTGGTAGGGCGGGAATCTAGTAAATTGATACATAATAGATACAAATATATGATTTTGAATGTTTCTTTATAGAATATTGCATAATTCGAATAATACATTTAAAGAAAGCATTAGAAATACTATTACAAATAAAACATTTGAATTTTTAGAAATTAATATTTTTGAATGCAATTGTAAAATTTGAAACCGAACATTCGAAAATCGAATGTTAGAATGTTATTTAAACATTTGAAATTCGAATCAAACGAATGTGTTAAAATTTGTTTCATTCTTCAAGTTATGCGAAACATTCGCCCATCGCTAATGCCTAAATTTATTAGAATGACACCCCCTGCAGATTTGCGGGGGTATCAATCATGATTGCTGTCTGCCGCCTCAGAGGTGGCAAATGAGTAAAGGAGCAGTGGTCTTAAGACTGCTGCTTCTTAACTTATGTTTCCAGTGAACCTGAAGGCTCACGTGGAAACAGTTGGATTCGCAGCAACATAAATCGGCCCCAAATGGTCCTTTGAGTAGCCCACAGGGTAAGATACATAAAGTAAATAGGTAATGGCTGGCTAAAGGGTTAAGGAATAAAAAAACAATAATGTCCAGAAAACTGTGCACAGGGGAACCAGGGTCATGGATGATGTGGTACTTAATCAATTAAAAACAGAAACATGATTTATGCAACCCAGAACAACATCTAAATTAGAAGTCTAAAATGTAAGAAGCAAGACAAGGTCAATCAACTGTTTTCAAACATCAAACACATCCTTGGGGCAAACGAACAGGCAAGATTTTCAGTATATCTGAACTAGGGCATAGGTGAAATAATCAGCTTATAAGAAACCATAGTTATTAGCCTGCACCAACCCAAGTGTTCATGAGGCCCTATATGATGTTGAAACATGAGGCCTTTTGAGGCCGCCATATTGTATTTGAGTAATAGCAATAACTTCACCTCTTCATGCCTGAGGTAAGGAAATTAAATTATTTAGTTCCAGAGCAACATTGTTAACATAGGTCCACATTAATGAATAAATGTCATATTATATTGCTTTTATTTTAAAAGAACACACATGGGCACTGACATAATGTATCATGCAACAATAACTGAACTTGTTATCAATATTTCATCCATATTTCATCTATAGATAAATGCCAACAGCGTATGCTGTCAGCATTTATCGATGTGCACTACTTTGTATCATGTCCGCTCGCACATTGATAAACATGCCCCAGAGTGTGTGTTGAAAATACCAGTTCTCTAGGATCTAATCAGTTCGCTGTTTCTCAGCAGGGATTTCCAAAGCCTGTATTAGGTTTTATTGAGATGAAGATACCTGGTTGTTTAGAAAGACATAGCAATGCAGAATAATTTATGTAATAGAAATAAATAAAACGGTTTAGTTTATTTTAGCTGATTACATTTAAAGTAATTATTTCCATAAAAGCCTAATAAAGAATTTGAAGAATCCTACTTAGATACAGCAAAAAGGAAGCTAGATACCAAGAAATAACTGTTAGCTGCTTGGTTTAGCTAAATTCTTTTTCCCTTGGGTATACGATAAAAAACTGATACAAAGTTCAATTTGTTATTATCCCTTATAGTGAAATTATAATAAATCCAAAAAATGACAGAAGCACATGCAATATACTCAAATATCTGTTAATCTGGAGAACTCAAAATGCATACAGCAAGAATTCTGACCTTCGACATTTAATCCCAAATAGCTGAAGGTGATTTGGCAATAAACATGTTCCTTTGTGATTCAGACAGAGCATTACATTTTAAAAAAGTTTCCAATTTACTTCTAGTATCAAATTTGCTTATTTCCCATTATGAGCCAGATTACGAGTGAAGCGCAAACAATTGCTTGCAAGCGGTATCAGGTTTTCGCACTTGTTTGCACATAGGTGAAATTGCGCTGATATTACTAGTAGAAAGTAAATGTGGTCATTTGAGCGGAATCGCGATTTACGCTAGAATGATTACCGCAACTTCAGAGCTCTGGTTAACTGTTTCGCGAAACATAAAAGTTGCACAAAACACATCAAAAATACACTACAAAGTATAGTTACACTCATAATAAAACTGCCCAATAAAAATGATTTAACACTTTAGTGACCACAGCATTTTTCCATTTGTTGACCCTCTGAGACCAGGGCTATTTTTACATTTTTGCGGTGTTTGTGTTTAGCTGTAACTTTCCTCTTACTCATTTACTGTACCCACACATATTATATACCGTTTTTCTCGCCATTAAACGGACTTTCTAAAAATGCTATTATTTTCATCAAATCTTATAATTTACTATAAAAAAATATAACATATGATACAAAAATGGAGAAAAATACACTTTTTCTAAATTTGACCCCCATAATCTGTTACACATCTACAACCACCAAAAAACACCCATGCTAAATAGTTTCTAAATTTTGTCCTGAGTTTAGAAATACCCAATGTTTACATTTTCTTTGCTTTTTTTGCAAGTTATAGGGAAATAAGTACAAGTAGAACTTTGCTATTTCCAAACTATTTTTTTTTTTCAAAATTAGCGCTAGTTACATTAGAACACTAATATCTGTCCGGAATCCCTAAATATCACTTGACATGAATATTTTTTTTTAGTAGACAACCTAAAGTATTGATCTAGGCTCATTTTGGTATATTTCATGCCACCATTTCACCGTCAAATGCGATCAAATAAAAAAAATTGTTCACTTTTTCACAAATTTTGTCACAAACTTTAGGTTTCTCACAGAAATTATTTACAAACAGCTTGTGCAATTATGGCACATATGGTTGTAAATGCTTCTCTGGGATCCCCTTTGTTCAGAAATAGCAGACTTATATGGCTTTGGCATTGCTTTTTGGTAATTAGAAGGCAGCTAAATGCCACTACGCACACCACATGTGTATTATGCCCAGCAGTGAAGGGGTTAATTAGAGAACTTGTAGGGAGCTTGTAGGGTTACTTTTAGCTTTAGTGTAGTGTAGTAGACAACCCCAAGTATTGATCTAGGCCCATTTTGGTATATTTCATGTCACCATTTCACCGCCAAATGCAATCAAATAAAAAATCAACCTTTTTACAATTTTAGGTTTCTTACTGAAATTATTTACAAACAGTTAGTGCAATTATGGCAAAAATTGTTGCAAATGCTTCTCTGGGATCCCCTTTGTTCAGAAATAGCAGACATATATGGCTTTGGCATTACTTTTTGGTAATTAGAAGGTCGCTAAATGCCGCTGCGCACCACACGTGTATTATGCCCAGCAGTGAAGGGGTTAATTAGGGAGCTTGTAGGGTTAATTTTAGCTTTATGTAGTGTAGTAGACAACCCCAAGTATTGATCTAGGCCCATTTTGGTATACTTCATGTCACCATTTCACCGCTAAATGCGATCAAATAAAAAAAAAATCAACTTTTTTACAATTTTAGGTTTCTCACTGAAATTATTTACAAACAGTTAGTGCAATCATGGCAAAATGGTTGCAAATGCTTATCTGGGATCCCCTTAAAAATAGCAGACATATATCGCTTTGGCAATGCTTTTTGGTAATTAGAATTAGCAGTTAAGGGGGTAATTAGGTAGCTTGCAGGGTTAATTTTAGCTTTAGTGTAGAGATCAGCCTCCCACCTGACACATCCCACCCCCCTGATCCCTCCCTGACCCCCCTTAAACAGCTCTCTTCCTTCCCCCACCTCACAATTGTTACTGCCATCTTAAGTACTGGCAGAAAGTCTGCTAGTACTAAAATAAGAGGCATTTATTATTTTTTGTTATTATTTTGTTTTTATATATATTTAGTCTGTAGTGATGGATCCCCCCTTAGCCCCCAACCTCCCTGATCCCCCCCATACATCTCTCTAATCCACCCACCTCTACCTATTTGCCTCCATCTTGGGTCTGTCTGCCCGTACCCAAATTGCCAAAATGTGTTTTTATTCTTTTTTTTTAAATTAACCATTTTCTGTAGTGTAGCTACCCCCCTCAATACTCTACCCCCCCCTCCCAGATCCCTTGCACAAACATTTATTCCCCCCTTCCTCCTTCCCATACATTTATAATACATTTTGTCCGATTTGGGGCGCACGTGCACGCCCCGCTGTTTTAAACGACTTGAAATAAACTTTTTTGGATTTTATGGACAGTGGATTAAGAGTGCTGCTTCCTTCTACTCTTTACTATTGGATTTGGCTTGATTATCTTTTTAGCTGGCACCACGCCAACAGTGCTTTTCTCTGTGCCGACATTCTGGGGCTGTAATTGGACAACAGCGCACACACCCTCCTCAGGCTGTAGCGACGTCATTCTCCTACTCACTGCCATGCCCCGCTGTCCCCCCGGCTGCACTCCTGCGGCATCCTGCACACTAGTAAGGGACCTGATCTAGATCCAGAACCAACGATGGGCCGCCCACCCGCCTCCCTGCTACAGCTTCCACCCACCAGTGATTGGCTCCTCTCTGCATTGGTGGGGAAAAAACATAATTTATGCTTAACTGATAAATTTATTTCTCTTGTAGTGTATCCAGTCCACGGATCATCCATTACTTATGGGATATTAACTCCTCCCCAACAGGAAGTGCAAGAGGATTCACCCAGCAGAGCTGCTATATAGCTCCTCCCCTAACTGCCATTACCAGTCATTCGACCGAAAACATGCAGAGAAAGGAAAACCATAGGGTGCAGTGGTGACTGTAGTTTAATGGAAAAATTACCTGCCTTAAAGTGACAGGGCGGGCCGTGGACTGGATACACTACAAGAGAAATAAATTTATCAGGTAAGCATAAATTATGTTTTCTCTTGTTAAGTGTATCCAGTCCACGGATCATCCATTACTTATGGGATACCAATACCAAAGCTAAAGTACACGGATGACGGGAGGGACAGGCAGGCTCTTTATACGGAAGGAACCACTGCCTGAAGAACCTTTCTCCCAAAAACAGCCTCCGAAGAAGCAAAAGTGTCAAATTTTTAAAATTTGGAAAAAGTATGAAGAGAAGACCAAGTTGCAGCCTTGCAAATCTGTTCAACAGAAGCCTCATTCTTAAAGGCCCAAGTGGAAGCCACAGCTCTAGTAGAATGTGCTGTAATTCTTTCAGGAGGCTGCTGTCCAGCAGTCTCATAGGCTAACCGTATTATGCTACGAAGCCAAAAGGAGAGAGAGGTAGCCAAAGCTTTTTGACCTCTCCTCTGACCAGAATAAACGACAAACAGGGAAGACGTTTGTCGAAAATCCTTAGTTGCCTGTAGATAAAATTTCAGGGCACGGACTACATCTAGATTGTGTAGCAGACGTTCCTTTTTCGAAGAAGGATTAGGACACAAAGATGGAACCACAATCTCTTGATTGATATTCCTGTTAGTGACCACCTTAGGTAAGAACCCAGGTTTAGTACGCAGAACTACCTTGTCTGAATGAAAAATCAGATAAGGAGAATCACAATGTAAGGCAGATAACTCAGAGACTCTTCGAGCCGAGGAAATCGCCATTAAAAACAGAACTTTCCAAGATAACAACTTGATATCAATGGAATGAAGGGGTTCAAATGGAACCCCCTGTAAAACATTAAGAACTAAGTTCAAACTCCATGGTGGAGCAACAGTTTTAAACACAGGCTTGATCCTAGCTAAAGCCTGACAAAAAGCTTGAACGTCCGGAACTTCTGACAGACGTTTGTGTAAAAGAATGGACAGAGCTGAAATCTGTCCCTTTAAGGAACTAGCGGATAAACCCTTTTCTAAACCTTCTTGTAGAAAAGACAATATCCTCGGAATCCTAACCTTACTCCATGAGTAACTCTTGGATTCGCACCAATATAAGTATTTGCGCCATATCTTATGGTAAATCTTTCTGGTAACAGGCTTCCTAGCCTGTATTAAGGTATCAATAACTGACTCAGAAAAACCACGTTTTGATAAAATCAAGCGTTCAATTTCCAAGCAGTCAGCTTCAGAGAAATTAGATTTTGATGTTTGAAGGGACCCTGGATCAGAAGGTCCTGTTTCAGAGGTAGCGACCAAGGTGGACAGGATGACATGTCCACTAGATCTGCATACCAAGTCCTGCGTGGCCATGCAGGCGCTATTAGAATCACTGATGCTCTCTCCTGTTTGATTCTGGCAATCAATTGAGGAAGCATCGGGAAGGGTGGAAACACATAAGCCATCCCGAAGGTCCAAGGTGCTGTCAAAGCATCTATCAGAACCGCTCCCGGATCCCTGGATCTGGACCCGTAACGAGGAAGCTTGGCGTTCTGTCGAGACGCCATGAGATCTATCTCTGGTTTGCCCCAACGTCGAAGTATTTGGGCAAAGACCTCCGGATGAAGTTCCCACTCCCCCGGATGAAAAGTCTGACGACTTAAGAAATCCGCCTCCCAGTTCTCCACTCCCGGGATGTGGATTGCTGACAGGTGGCAAGAGTGAGACTCTGCCCAGCGAATTATCTTTGATACTTCCATCATTGCTAGGGAGCTTCTTGTCCCTCCCTGATGGTTGATGTAAGCTACAGTCGTGATGTTGTCCGACTGAAACCTGATGAACCCCCGAGTTGTTAACTGGGGCCAAGCCAGAAGGGCATTGAGAACTGCTCTCAATTCCAGAATGTTTATTGGTAGGAGACTCTCCTCCTGATTCCATTGTCCCTGAGCCTTCAGAGAATTCCAGACAGCGCCCCAACCTAGTAGGCTGGCGTCTGTTGTTACAATTGTCCAGTCCGGCCTGCTGAATGGCATCCCCCTGGACAGATGTGGCCGAGAAAGCCACCATAGAAGAGAATTTCTGGTCTCTTGATCCAGATTCAGAGTAGGGGACAAGTCTGAGTAATCCCCATTCCACTGACTTAGCATGCACAATTGCAGCGGTCTGAGATGTAGGCGTGCAAAGGGTACTATGTCCATTGCTGCTACCATTAAGCCGATCACCTCCATGCATTGAGCTACTGACGGGTGTTGAATGGAATGAAGGACACGGCATGCATTTTGAAGCTTTGTTAACCTGTCTTCTGTCAGGTAAATCTTCATTTCTACAGAATCTATAAGAGTCCCCAAGAAGGGAACTCTTGTGAGTGGAAAGAGAGAACTCTTCTTTTCGTTCACCTTCCATCCATGCGACCTTAGAAATGCCAGTACTAACTCTGTATGAGACTTGGCAGTTTGAAAGCTTGAAGCTTGTATCAGAATGTCGTCTAGGTACGGAGCTACCGCAATTCCTTGCGGTCTTAGTACCGCCAGAAGAGCACCCAGAACCTTTGTGAAGATTCTCGGAGCCGTAGCCAATCCGAATGGAAGTTCTACAAACTGGTAATGCCTGTCTAGAAAGGCAAACCTTAGATACCGGTAATGATCTTTGTGAATCGGTATGTGAAGGAAAGCATCCTTTAAATCCACTGTGGTCATGTACTGACCCTTTTGGATCATGGGTAAAATTGTCCGAATAGTTTCCATTTTGAACGATGGAACTCTTAGGAATTTGTGTAGGATCTTTAAATCCAAGATTGGCCTGAAAGTTCCCTCTTTTTTGGGAACCACAAACAGATTTGAGTAAAACCCTTGTCCTTGTTCCGACCGCGGAACCGGATGGATCACTCCCATTAATAAAAGATCTTGTACGCAGCGTAGAAACGCCTCTTTCTTTATTTGGTTTGTTGACAACCTTGACAGATGAAATCTCCCTCTTGGGGGAGAGAATTTGAAGTCTAGAAGGTATCCCTGAGATATGATCTCTAACGCCCAGGGATCCTGGACATCTCTTGCCCAAGCCTGGGCGAAGAGAGAAAGTCTGCCCCCCACTAGATCCGTTCCCGGATCGGGGGCCCTCGATTCATGCTGTCTTAGGGGCAGCAGCAGGTTTCCTGGCCTGCTTGCCCTTGTTCCAGGACTGGTTAGGTCTCCAGCCTTGTCTGTAGCGAGAAATAGCTCCTTCCTGTTTTGGTGCAGAGGAAGTTGATGCTGCTCCTGCTTTGAAATTACGAAAGGAACGAAAATTAGACTGTCTAGCCTTAGGTTTGGCTCTGTCTTGAGGCAGGGCATGGCCTTTACCTCCTGTAATGTCAGCGATAATTTCTTTCAACCCGGGCCCAAATAAGGTCTGCCCTTTGAAAGGTATATTAAGCAATTTAGATTTAGAAGTAACGTCAGCTGACCAGGATTTTAGCCACAGTGCTCTGCGTGCCTGAATGGCGAATCCGGAATTCTTAGCCGTAAGTTTAATTAAATGTACTACGGCATCTGAAATAAATGAGTTAGCTAACTTAAGGGCTTTAAGCTTGTGTGTAATCTCATCTAATGGAGCTGATTCAAGTGTCTCTTCCAGAGACTCAAACCAAAATGCTGCTGCAGCCGTGACAGGCGCAATGCATGCAAGAGGTTGCAGTATAAAACCTTGTTGAACAAACATTTTCTTAAGGTAACCCTCTAACTTTTTATCCATTGGATCTGAAAAGGCACAGCTATCCTCCACCGGGATAGTGGTACGCTTAGCTAAAGTAGAAACTGCTCCCTCCACCTTAGGGACCGTTTGCCATAAGTCCCGTGTGGTGGCGTCTATTGGAAACATCTTTCTAAATATCGGAGGGGGTGAGAACGGCACACCGGGTCTATCCCACTCCTTAGTAACAATTTCAGTAAGTCTCTTAGGTATAGGAAAAACGTCAGTACTCGCCGGTACCGCAAAATATTTATCCAACCTACACATTTTCTCTGGTATTGCAACTGTGTTACAATCATTCAGAGCCGCTAACACCTCCCCTAGTAATACACGGAGGTTTTCCAGCTTAAATTTAAAATTTGAAATATCTGAATCCAGTTTGTTTGGATCAGAACCGTCACCCGCAGAATGAAGCTCTCCGTCCTCATGTTCTGCAAATTGTGACGCAGTGTCTGACATGGCCCTAATATTATCAGCGCACTCTGTTCTCACCCCAGAGTGATCACGCTTACCTCTTAGTTCTGGTAATTTAGCCAAAACTTCAGTCATAACAGTAGCCATATCCTGTAATGTGATTTGTAATGGCCGCCCAGATGTACTCGGCGCTACAATATCACGCACCTCCCGAGCGGGAGATGCAGGTACTGACACGTGAGGCGAGTTAGTCGGCATAACTCTCCCCTCGTTGTTTGGTGAAATATGTTCAATTTGTACAGATTGACTTTTATTTAAAGTAGCATCAATACAGTTAGTACATAAATTTCTATTGGGCTCCACTTTGGCTTTAGCACATATAGCACAGATATCTTCCTCTGAATCAGACATGTTTAACACACTAGCAAATAAACTAGCAACTTGGAAATACTTTTCAAGTAATTTACTATAATATGAAAACGTACTGTGCCTATAAGAAGCACAGAAAAAGTTATGACAGTTGAAAATTAATAAACTGAAAAGTTATAGCATCAAATCTTTGTAAAAAAAACAATTTTAGCAAAGGATTGCTCCCATTAGCAAAGGATAACTAACCCTGATAGCAGAAAAAAAAATACAGAAATAAACGTTTTTTTTATCACAGTCAACTACAATCTCACAGCTCTGCTGTGAGTGATTACCTCCCTCAAAACAAGTTTTGAAGACCCCTGAGTTCTGTAGAGATGAACCGGATCATGCAGGGAAGACAATAAACTTCTGACTGAATTTTTTGATGCGTAGCAAAAGCGCCAAAAAAGGCCCCTCCCCCTCACACATAACAGTGAGAGAGATCAGTAAACTGTCATAAATTAAATAAAACGACTGCCAAGTGGAAAAAAATAGTGCCCAAAACATTTTTTCACCCAGTACCTCAGAAAATTAAACGATTTTACATGCCAGCAAAAAACATTTAACATTAATAAATTGAGTGTTATTAAAAAGCCTGTTGCTAGTCCCTGCAAATTAGGCTAAAGTTTTATGCATACAGTATAATTCCAGTGAAGTGCCATTCCCCAGAATACTGAAGTGTAAAATATACATACATGACAGCCTGATACCAGTTGCTGCTACTGCATTTAAGGCTGAGTTTACATTATATTGGTATGGCAGAATTTTCTCATCAATTCCATTGTCAGAAAATAATAAGCTGCTACATACCTCTTTGCAGATTAATCTGCCCGCTGTCCCCTGATCTGAAGTTTACCTCTCCTCAGATGGCCGAGAAACAGCAATATGATCTTAACTACTCCGGCTAAAATCATAGAAAAACTCAGGTAGATTCTTCTTCAAATTCTACCAGAGAAGGAATAACACACTCCGGTGCTATTATAAAATAACAAACTTTTGATTGAAGGTATGAAACTAAGTATAATCACCACAGTCCTCTCACACATCCTATCTATTCGTTGGGTGCAAGAGAATGACTGGTAATGGCAGTTAGGGGAGGAGCTATATAGCAGCTCTGCTGGGTGAATCCTCTTGCACTTCCTGTTGGGGAGGAGTTAATATCCCATAAGTAATGGATGATCCGTGGACTGGATACACTTAACAAGAGAAAAGGGTATTGCAGTGATACCTTAATATCAAGGCATCACTGCAATACCCTGATCAGGAACGCTTCCAGCGCTTCAAACCCCAGAGGACGTGCTAGGCATAGGTTATGACTGTTATAACTGAAATTAGTGTTAGGATTCAGGTTAGAGCTAACATTAAGGTTTAGGTTGGGACTAATGTTAGGGTTTGAATTAGAACTAATAATAAGGCTAGCATTAGAACGAAAATGGTTAGGATCAGAACTAAAGTTAAGGTTAGTCTTAGGACTAACATTAGGAATCTGATTAAGTCAAATGATAAGATTTCTGGACTAATGAGTCAGGTAAGGGTTAAGACATAGAGGCCCATTTATCAAGGTCCGTATGGAGCTTGTGGGCCCGTGTTTCTGGCGAGTCTTCAGACTCACCAGAAACAGCAGTTATGACGCAGTGGCCTCAAGTATGATTGGGGTGATGGACACCCCCCTGCTGACGGCCAATTGGCCGTGAGTCTGCAGGGGGCGTCGTTGCACCAGCAGCTCTTGTGAGCTGCTGGTGAAATGCTGAATACGGAGAGCATATTGCTCTCCGCATTCATCCAGGACTTGCGGACCTGATCCGCACTGTCGATCAGGTCTGCAAGACCTTTGATACATAGGCCTCGAACTGTGACAATAACTTTTGGGTTAGGATTAGACTTAATGTTTTGGTAACCTTTCCCTCTTATATAAACAGATCCAAAATGTTAGAATATTTTAGATGGAGTTTAATTCATCAGTTGTAAAGAAGATGCGCTATAACTTACTTTTTAATGTAGCACTGAAATGCAAATACCCTGCGCTCTGGCCGCCCACCTCAAGAGTCATTTGTTTGTTATGAGTTAGTGGTTTAAACTGTTCTCCATTCTGGACTCTAGCTACAAAAAATATATTGTGTGAGTGCCAAATGAAGAACAATTTATACCATGAGGGATAGTTATCAAGCCGTCAATCGCAAATACTCTGGAATTCCACAGAGTAATTGTGGCGAGCCTGAATCGTCCCATTTATCAAAGCCTACAGACCGGCAAAAGTTGAAATTTATGACGTAACATACAATCCGCCGGTCTCAATTTGACACAGATCGATGTTTACGTCATTACAGATGTTCTGAATACAAATTCGGCACTATTTGATAACTTTTGCTAGTTATCAACTTTCTAACAGGTACGCCCGCCACTATTCTGGCCCAGCGTACCTGGTTTTCAATCCGCCACCCTGGAGGCCGCAAATTCCATAGGAATCAATTGGAGTCTGAAAGCAGCGAAAGCTTATGTTAGATGCTGCCAGATATCCCATTGATTTATATGGTAGAATAAAAGTTACATTTACACCTAACACCCTAATATAAGTCTCAAGTCTAAACACCCTTAATCTGCCGCCCACGACATCACCGACACTAAATAAAGTTATTAACCCCTGTCCCGCCACTCACCGGACACCACCGCCACCTAAATAATTGTATTAAACCCTATCCTGCCATTCCCAGAGCCCAACGCAACTCTAATAAAGTTATTAACCCCTATCCCGCCACTCACGGACCCCGCCGCCACCTAAATAAATGTATTAAACCCTATCCTGCCATTCCCAGAGCCCAACGCAACTCTGATAAAGTTATTAACCCCTATCCCACCGCTCCTGGACCCCGCCGCCAACTAAATAAATGTATTAACCCTTTAACCCCTGGCCTCCCACATCACTACCACTTACTAAACTTATTAACCCCTAAACTGCCAGCCCCCCAAATCGCCATAAACTAAATTAAGCTATTAACCCCTAAACCTAACAACACGCTAACCTTACATTAAAATGACCTCATCCCTATCTTATAATAAATTAAAACTTACCTTTAGAATTAAAATAAACTATATTAAACTATTAATTAACCTACCCTAACTATTATACTAAAATAACATTAAACTATATTAAACTATTAATTAACCTACCCTAACCATTATACTAAAATTACATTAAACCAATTAAATTAACTATATTACATATATAAAAACCTAACCCTACTCAAGTTATTTAAATCTACTATTAAAAATGACTAAGTTACAAAAAAATAACAACTTAGTTACACAAAATAAAAAACACTAAGTTACACAAAATAAAAAATAAATTATCAAACATTCAAACTAATTACACCTAATCTAGTAGCCCTATCAAAATAACACCCCCCCCCCAAAAAAAAAACCTAGCCTACAATAAACTACTAATGGCCTTTAAAAGGGCCTTTTGTGAGGCATTGCCCGAAAGAAATCAGCTCTTTTACCTGTAAAATGAAATACAAACACCCCCCCAACAGTAAAACCCACCACCCACACAACCAAACTCCCCCAAATAAAACCTATCTAAAAAATCTAAGCTTCCCATTGCCCTGAAAAGGGCATTTGTATGGGCATTGCCCTTATAATGGCATTTAGCTCTTTTTCAGCCCAAAGTCCCTAAACTAAAATTAAAACCCACCCAATAAACCCTTAAAAAAACTACAGTTTTCAAAGACCGGACATCCATCCTCTTCCAAGTGGCAGACGTCCTCAGCGAAGTCGGCAGAAGTCTTCATCCAAGCGGGCCGAAGTCTTCATCCAAGCGGGCCGAAGTCTTCAGCCAAGCCGACAGAAGTCTTCATCCAGACTGCATCTTCTATCTTCATCCATCCTCAAGACATCCGGCGCAGAGCATCCTCTTCTTATGACGAATCTTGAAGAATGAAGTTTCCCTTTAAATGACATCATCCAAGATGGCGTCCCTTACATTGCGATTGGCTGATAGAATTAAGGGGGAAAAAATCTTATTGGCTGTTGCAATCAGCCAATAGGATTGATCTTTCATATGTCAGGGTGCCAGGAATCAGACTGAGACGAGAAGTGCAAAAATAATCACACCTTTATTAATAGCAAAAAATTATAAGAAGTCCACAAGTCAAATGACAAGCCAGGAATCAAAACCAGAGCTGGTAGTCAGACGAGCCGAGTCAGGAGCCAAAGCGAGTAGTCAGACAAGCTGGAATCAGAAACAAGGAGAACAGCAGGGTCAGGAACAAGCCAGGGATCAGGAACCAGGAAGGACGTCAGACAGCCAGGTAATACACAGGAGCTCTCACAAACAGGTCTGAGACAACGCAAGGGCAAAGCATACTGAACAGAGGCCCTTAAAATAATAAGTGATGACATCACAATTCTGAGACTGCATCCAATCTCACACGGATGATGTACACCAGTCTGGCCATAAAAGGAAGTGCAGGAAATGAGCAGCATCACACAGTATGCACCGGAGTCAGCAAGAGAGGTGAGTAAAATGGCTGCCAGCAGCACATGGCAAACAAAACAGGGAAAAAACCCTGACATCATCCTATTGGCTGATCCAATCAATCAATATGATTGAGCTCACATTCTATTGGCTGATTTTAATAGCCAATAGAATGGAAGCTCAATCCTATTGGCTGATTGAATCAGCCAATAGGATGAAAGCTCAAACCTTTTGGCTGATTGCAACCGCCAATAGGATTTTCCCTCCTTAATTCCGATTGACTGATAGAATTATTTCAGCCAATCGGAATGTAAGGTACTCCATCTTGGATTTCTTCATTTAAAGGGAAACTTCATTCTTCAAGATTCGTCGTAGGAAGAGGATGCTCCGCGCCGAATGTCTTGAAGATGGATCCGCTCCGCAACGGATGGATGAAGATAGAAGATGCCGTCTGGATGAAGACTTCTGCCGACTTGGATGAAGACTTCGGCCCGCTTGGATGAAGACTTCTGCCAACTTTGCTGAGTACTTCTGCCGCTTGGATGAGGATGGATGTCTGGTCTTCAAAAACTGTAAGTGGATCTTCGGGGGGTTAGTGTTTTTTTAAGGGTTTATTGGGTGGGTTTTAATTTTAGGTTAGGGACTTTTGGCTGAAAAAGAGCTAAATGCCCTTTTAAGGGCAATGCCCATACAAATGCCCTTTTCAGGGCAATGGGGAGCTTAGGTTTTTTAGATAGATTTTTATTTGGGGGGTTTAGTTGTATGGGTGGTGGGTTTTACTGTTGGGGGGGTGTTTGTATTTTATTTTACAGGTAAAGTGCTGATTTATTTGGGGCAATGCCCGAAAAAAGGCCCTTTTAAGGGCCATTGGTAGTTTATTGTAGGATAGGTTTTTTATGGGGGGGGGTTATTTTGATAGGGCTATTAGATTAGGTGTAATTAGTTTGATAATTTATTTTTTATTTTGTGTAACTTAGTGTTTTTTATTTTGTATAACTTAGTGTTTTTTATTTTGTGTAAATTAATTGTTATTTTTTTGTAACTTAGTAATTTTTAACAGTAGATTTAAATAACTTGAGTAAGGTTAGGTTTTTAAATATGTAATATAGTTAATTTAATTGTTAGTTTAATGTCATTTTAGTATAATAGTTAGGGTAGGTTAATTAATAGTTTAATATAGTTTAATTTAATTCTAAAGGTAAGTTTTAATTTATTATAAGATAGTGATGAGTTAATATTTAATGTAAAGTTAGCGGGTTGTTAGGTTTAGGGGTTAATAGCTTAATTTAGTTTATGGCGATGTGGGGGCTGGCGGTTTAGGGGTTAATAGGTTTAGTAAGTGGTAGTGATGTGGGAGGCCAGGGGTTTATGGGTTAATACATTTATTTAGTTGCGGAGGGGTCCGGGAGCGGGGGGATAGGGGTTAATAACTTTATTAGAGTTGCGGTGGGCTCTGGGAGCAGCGAAATGTGGGTTAATAACTTTACTTAGTTGGGGTGGGCTCTGGGATAGGGGTTAATAACTTTATTAGAGTTGCGGTGGGTCCCCCGGAAACAGTGGGATGGGGGTTAATAACTTTATTTAGTTGCGGTGGACTCCGGGAGCCGCGGGATAGGGGTTAATAACTATATTAGCGTTGCAGTGGGCTCCAGATGGGGGTTAATAACTTTATTTTGTTGCGGCGGGGTCTGGGTGCGGCGGGATAGGGATTAAACATTTTAGTATAGTGGCAGTGTTTAGTGACAGGGTATAAATAAAGTTGGGAAAAAGCCGAATAGCAGAGAGATCGATGAGTGTTAGATAACAACAGTCTGCTGCTCATCGCCCCGTACTTGGTGCACGGCTTTTTGACAGCTCTTTTTATAATTAAGGAGAGCGTATTCAAGTCCGCGGCCACAATGTTAGGTGATGTTAGGCGAGTGTATTGGTGCCGGCAAATGCAGCAATAGCCTCCATATGTTATAGCGTATCTTCATTATAACTGATTAATTCAACTCCATCTAAAATATTGCTAACATACTGGATCTGTTTATACAAAGTTGAATGTTTCCCATCACTTTAAGTTTAAGGGGACCGTCTAGTCAAAATTAAAATGTCATGATTCAGATAGGGCATGCAATTTTAAACAACTTCCAATTTACTTTTATAATCAAATTTACTTTGTTCTCTTGGTATTATTTGTTGAAAGCTAAACCTAGGTAGGCACATATGCTAATTTCTAAGCCCTTAAAGGCCGCCTCTTATTTCAGTGAATTTTGACAGCTGGACAGCGCTAGTTTATGTGTGCCATATAGAAACCAGTGTGCTCACTCCTGTGGAGTTACCTATGAGGCAGCACTGATTGGCTAAAATGCAGCTCTGCCAAAATAACTGAAATAAGGAGGCAGTTTGCAGAGGCTTCTATACAAGGTAATCACAGAGTAAAAAAGTATTAAAGGGACACTGAACCCATTTTTTTTATTTTGTGATTCAGATAGAGCATGCAATTTTAAACAACTTTCTACTTTACTCCTATTATCACATTTTCTTAATTCTTTTGGTATCTTTATTTGAAAAGCAAGAATGTAAGTTTAGAAGCCGGCCCATTTTTGGTAAACAACCAGGGTTGTTTTTGCTGATTGGTGGATAAATTCACCCACCAATAAACAAGTATTGTCCATTGGTCTGAACTAAAAATTGTCTGTCTCCTTAGCAAAAGAACAAAGAAAAAATTATAGTAGGAGTAAATTAGAAAGTTGCTTAAATAGCATGCTCTATCTGAATCATGAAAGACACAATATGAGTTCAGTATCCCTTTAATATAACCGTGTTGGTTTTGCAAAACTGGGGAATGGGTAATAATGGGATTATCTATCTTTTTAAACAATACAAATTGGGAAGTAGACTGTCCCTTTAAGGCTAAAGTTAAGACCAATGTTTATGTTGGGTTAGGTTTATAACTTACATTAGCATTAGGGTCAGGACTAGTATTAGACATAGGGGCCGATTTATCAAGGGCCGAATGGCCCCTAATGCCCCCATTTCCGCGGGAGCCTCCAGGCTCGCCGGAAACAGCAGTTATGTAGCAGTGGTCTTAAGACCACTGCTCCTTAACTGGCCCACCGCCTCTGAGGCTGCGTACATCAATCTGCCCAATCTCATAAGATCGTGTTGATTGACACCCCCTGCTAGCAGCCGATTGAGTGTGAATCTGAAGAGGGTGGATTTGCACAAGCAGAACTGCTTGTGCAATGTTAAATGCCGACAGCGTATCCTGACGGCATTCAGCGATATCTGTCGGACATGATCCACTGAGTGGGTCATGTTGGACAGACTTTTGATAAATCGGCCCCTCAATGTGAAGTTAAACATGGATATGGTTAGGACTAATGCGAGGGTCTGGCTAGGGTATAAACTCATGTCAGGCTTATGTTAATGATTAAAGTTGACTCGCTTAGCAGAATATGGTCATATTGTGTGACTAAGATCCCAACTTTATTTAAAAATTTAAAAGCATACAGGCAACAATTCTTGCAGCATAAATAAATGTTAATAATATTGCGTGACAAAGATCCCAATTTTATTTTAACAATTTTAAGAATATTTAGCAAGCAAATGTATTTTTTTGCAGCATATATAAATGTTATAAATATGTGGACTTAAGTGTTTGGATGTGAGCTAATACTTTTTGTTGTTTTGTAATTATGTTGGTCATTTTGGCAGCCCACCCACAATATGTGTGCTAATATATAAACTGTTTTTTGATGTGCTTAACCAAACCCCCTTGTGTTATACTTCTTAAATAGGGAGCTGACCAAATCCCTTTGATTAAAGCACACCACCCAGCCCAGGTGTGTTCCAGACAATGGCCCAGATTACGAGTTTGGCGTTAGAGGCTATGCGGTGCTAACAAGCATTTTTCCCTCACTGCTCACTTACATGCAGCGCTGGTATTGCGAGTTTTTACAAACCCAGCGTTAAAAGACAAGAAGTGAGCATTGAGCAAAATTTTGCTCATTACTGCACTCCAATACCAGCGCTGCTTAAGTCAGTGGTGAGCTGGTGTAACATGCTCGTGCACGATTTCCCCAAAAGAATCAACGGGGAGAGCTGGCTGAAAAAAAGTCTAACACCTGCAAAAAAGCAGCGTAAAACTCCTTAACACAGCCCCATTGATTCCTATGGGGAAATATATTTTATGTCTACACCTAACACCCTAACATGAAACCCGAGTCTAAACACCCCTAACCTTACACTTATTAACCCCTAATCTGCTGCCCCCAACATCGCCAAACCCTACATTATATTTATTAACCCCTACTCTGCCGCCCCCAATGTCGCCGCCACATACCTACACTTATTAACCCCTAATCTGCTGCCCCGAACATCGCCGCCACTATAATAAACATAATAACCCCTAAACCGCTGCACTCCCGCCTCACAAACACTAGTTAAATATTATTAACCCCTAATCTGCTGGCCCTAACATCGCCGCCACCTACCTACATTTATTAACCCCTAATCTGCTGCCCCCAACATCGCCGACCCTACATTATATTTATTAACCCCTACTCTGCCGCCCCCAATGTCGCCGCCACGTACCTACACTTATTAACCCCTAATCTGCTGCCCCGAACATCGCCGCCACCTACCTACATTTATTAACCGATAATCTGCTGCCCCAACTTAGCCGCCACTATATTAAAGTTATTAACCCTTAAACCTAAGTCTAACCCTAAACCTAACACCCCCTAACTTAAATATAATTAAAAGAAATCGAAATAAATATTCCTATCATTAACTAAATTATTCCTATTTAAAACTAAATACTTACCTGTAAAATAAACCCTAAGCTAGCTACAATATAACTAATAGTTACATTGTAGCTATTTTAGGATTTATTTTTAGTTTACAGGCAAGTTTGTATTTATTTTAACTAGGTAGAATAGTTACTAAATAGTTATTAACTATTTAATAACTACCTAGCTAAAATAAATACAAAAGTACATGTAAAATAAAACCTAACCTAAGTTACAATTAGACCTAACACTACACTATAATAAAATAAATTAACTAAATTAAATACAATTAAATCAATTACATGCAATTACCTAAATTAAATTAAATTATCTAAAGTACAAAAACAAACACTAAATTACAGAAAATAATAAACAAATGCAGAAATTCAAACTAATTACACCTAATCTAATAGCCCTATTAAAATAAAATAGCCCCCTCAAAATAAAAAAAAAACCCTAGCCTAAACTTAACTATCAATAGTCCTTTAAAGGGCCTTTTGCGGGGCATTGCCCCAAAGTAATAAGCTCTTTTACCTGTAAAAAAATACAAACAAACTCCCCAACAGTAAAACCCACCACCTACACAACCAACCCCCCAAATAAAATACTAGCTAAAAAAACCTAAGCTCCCCATTGCCCTGAAAAGGGCATTTGAATGGGCATTGCCCTTAAAAGGTCAGTTAGCTCTTTTGCAAGCCCAAACCCCTAATCTAAAAAATAAACCCACCCAATACACCCTTAAAAAAACCTAACACTAACCCCCTGAAGATCGACTTACCGGGATACGTCTTCATCCAACCTGGGCGAAGTGGTCCTCCAGATGGGCAGAAGTCTTCAGCCAAGCCGGGCAGAAGTGGTCCTCCAGACGGGCAGAAGTCTTCATCCAGATGGCATCTTCTATCTTCATCCATTCAGCGCGGAGCGGCTTCATCTTCAAGACATCCAACATGGAGCATCCTCTTCTTCCGACGACTAAAACAGAATGAAGGTGCCTTTAAGTGATGTCATCCAAGATGGCGTCCCTTAGATTCCGATTGGTTGATAGAATTCTATCAGCCAATCTGAATTAAGGTTGAAAAAATCCTATTGGCTGATGCAATCAGTTAATAGGATTGAAGTTCAATCCTATTGGCTGATCCAATCAGCCAATAGGATTAATCTTGCATTCTTTTGGGTGTTCCAATCAGCCAATAGAATGCGAGCTCAATCCTATTCGCTGATAGGACTGCCCTTTTAAGGGCAACGCCCATCCAAATGCCCTTTTCAGGGCAATGGGGACCTTAGGATTTTTTTAGCTAGTATTTTATTTGGGGTGTTAGTTGTGTGGGTGATGGGTTTTACTGTTGGGGGGTTTGTTTGTATTTTGTTTTACAGGTATAAGAGCTGATTACTTTGGGGCAATGCCCTGCAAAAGGCCCTTTTAAGGGCTATTGGTAGTTTAGTTTAGGCTAGGGTTTTTTTTTATTTCGGGGGGGGGGGGGGTTATTTTAATATGGCTATTAGATTCGGTGTAATTAGTTTAAATTTCTGTAATTTGTTTATTATTTTCTGTAATTTAGTGGGTTTTTTTTTGTACTTTAGATAATTTAATTTAATGTAGGTAATTGTATTTAATGTAGTTAATTTATTTAATTATAGTGTAGTGTTAGTGTAACTTAGGTTAGGTTTTATTTTACAGGTACTTTTGTATTTATTTTAGCTAGGTAGTTATTAAATTATTAATAGCTATTAAGTAACTATCCTACCTAGTTAAAATAAATACAAACTTGCCTGTAAAATAAAAATAAATCCTAAAATAGCTACAATGTAACTAGTAGTTATATTGTAGCTAGCTTAGGGTTTATTTTAAAGGTAAGTATTTCATTTTAAATAGGAATAATTTAGTTAATGATAGGAATATTTATTTCGAATTCTTTTAATTATTTTTAAGTTAGGGGGTGTTAGGGTTAGGGTTAGACTTAGTTTTAGGGGTTAATAACTTTAAAATAGTAGCGGCGACGTTGGGGGCGGCAGATTAGGGGTTAATACTTGTAAGTAGGTGGCGGCAATGTTAGGGATGGCAGATTAGGGGTTAATAATATTTAACTAGTGTTTGCGAGACGGGAGTGCGGCGGTTTAGGGGTTAATATAGTTATTATAGTGGCGATGCCAGGTTCGGCAGATTAGGGATTAAAATCTTTCTTTTAGTGTTTGCGATGTGGGAGGGCTTCGGGTTTAGGGGTTAATAGGTAGTTTATGGGTGTTAGTGTACTTTTTAGCACTTTAGTTAAGAGTTTTATGCTACGGCGTTGTAGTGTAAAACTCTTAACTACTGACTTTAAAATGCGGTACCAGACTTGACAGGAGAGGGTCTACCGCTCACTTTTTGGCAGACTCGTAATACCTGCGCTATGCAAGTCCCATTGAAAAAAGAGGATATGCAATTTGCATAAGTGGATTTGCGGTATTTCCAAATCTCACCAAAAAAGTGAGCGGTACACCTGTACTTGCAAGACTCGTAATACCAGCAGGCTTTTAAAAAGCAGCGTTAGGACCGGCTAACGCTGCTTTTTAAGCCTAACGCAAAACTCATGATCTATCCATATGTGATTGTGGTATATGTATATAGCTAGGGAGTTTCATTCTGTGCAGTAATGATTTGAGGCATAGTACTGCAGTGTGGGAATTCTGTATTTGAATATTAGAATCGAATGATTCAGCCCAGCAAAGCTAAACTGATTAGTGTTAGGACCAGTCTATTTTGGGACACCTTGTAAGTGGTGACTGGCTTAGCAGAATATGCCATATTGTGTGACTAAGATCCAACTTTATTTAAAAATTTAAAAGCATACAGGCAAACATTCTTGCAGCATAAATATATGTTAATAATATTGCGTGACAAAGATCCCAATTTTATTTTAACAATTTGAAGAATATTTAGCAAGTAAATGTATTTTTTTTGCAGCATATATAAATGTTATAAATATGTGGATTTTACTGTCCACCCGGCTTTATGACTAGCATACATCTACGCCCCTGTCCACCCGGCTTTACGACTAGCATACATCTACGCCCCTGTCTGCCCGGCTTTATGACTAGCATAAATCTACACCACTGTCCGCCCAGTTTTACGACTAGCATACATCTACGTCCCTGCCCGCCCGACTTTACAACTAGCATACATCTCCCCCCCTGTCCACTCGGCTTTATGACTAGCATACATCTACGCCCCTGTCCACTCAGCTTTAAGACTAGAATACATCTCCACCCTGTCCACCCGGCTTTACCACTAGCATTACATATGCCCCTGTCTGCCCGGCTTTACGACTAGCATACATCTACCCCCCTGTACGCCCGGCTTTACCACTAGCATACATCTATGCCCCTGTCTGCCCGGCTTTACGACTAGCATACATCTACACTCCTGTCCGCCCGGCTTTACAACTAGCATACATATATGCCCCTGTCCGCCCGGCTTTACAACTAGCATACATCTATGCTCCTGTCTGCCCGGCTTTACAACTAGCATACATCTATGTCCCTGTCTGCCCGGCTTTACAACTAGCATACATCTATACCCCTGTCCGCCTGGCTTTACCACTAGCATACATCTATGCCCCTGTCCGCCCGGCTTTACGACTAGCATACATCTCCACCCCTGTCTACTCAGAGGTTGTGAAATGGAGGCCTATATTTTGCACAGTTGGTGCATGTTTGTACCATTAACAACTTTATACTTCACACGTCAGATGGCTACTACTAGCAGCACATAACACAATAATTGCAACCACAACACTAAGGAAATTTGTTATTTTCTTGCTAAGGTTTTCTGTAAATGCTTGATATTGTAAAATGTTTGCACAAGGTTTTTATTTCTAAAATTAGTATTGCTGGATAGAATCAAAGATGTCTTGAGGTGCTGGCATGGAAATTCTAGTGTATTCTAGTGGTACAGTCTGAATCTTTTACCTACACCTCAGCCCTCCATGTAGAATTCATAACTATAGAATTGGTCTTGAGAAGCATCTGATCTCACAGACATGTCTGGCTATTACAAAGCAGGTGAGGTTGTTTCACTTTTATTTTTCTTCCAAAGGACTTTCATGGTTCATTTATATGCATGCCTTTAGAGGCACCAGTTACTACTGAGCATGTGCAAGAGTTCACAGTGCATACGTATATGTCTGTGATTGGCTAACAAAGCTGTCACATGATACAGGGGAACAGCAATTTGAAGTACATTTTGAAATGTTGCAGAAAAAAAAAACACTGCTCATTTAATATTATAGTAACTTCTGATGCATTGTATTTTTATTATGCTCTTTTTGATTATGCCATGTTATTGGTCCTTTACTATTTTCCAGTTGTGCGTATGTTAGTTATGATTAATTTGTTGTGGTGACTCCTGTCAATGAGATATTAATTTCATGAAGAGGTTTCATTGAATATCTTAAAAAAAGAGATCTTTATCTGAATAACATATTGGTTCTACAAATACGACAAAACTTGTTTATAATTTTATTCAGGAAGATATGGTAACATTTTATGTTTACTGGTGCACAATCTGTAAACTAGAAATGGGTTGCCTGTCCAATGTGATAATTCAGTTACCTGTGCAGTCTGTTGCTCTGGTTACCGTTGTGACTTCATACAACAGAAGATATGACATCAAATGAAGTCTGTAAATCTTTCTTCTCTACATCTCATATCGCTGGATTGTTATTGTACCACTGATTACCAAATA
>NC_069503.1:1123572343-1123662343 GCF_027579735.1 Bombina bombina
CAGGACTGTGTCTGCACATGCCAGATGTAAGTCCTGGGATTAGCATCCTGATTGGCTGCTTATAGTCTCTTTACAATGGGGTGTGAATACTTAGGACATTTTGAGGTAAATATCTTCCTTTTATACATAAAGATGTTCAGGGGATATTTTCTAGTCAGCTTTTTACAGTTATGCTGCATCACTTTCAAGTGTTTCAACCTTTGGGTATTATCTCCCTTTGATTTTTAAAAGTCCACCCAATGCTCCCTGCTACCTTTTCTCTCTCCAGTGAAGTTTCCCTTTTCATTGAGCTTTATTACTTTCTATGAGAGACATCTTGCTACTTGCAGGGACAGTCACAATTTTAGACCTGAGGGCAGCTCCTGCGAGTGCTAAAGATGAGATCATGTTTGAAAGGAGAGTAAGCAAGGAACAGTCCTGAGCATATATCCAGCATCTGCCGCACTGCAGCTACTCACAGAGTGCAATCAGCGGGGCTGGTGTATGTATGTACTGGATTTTGCTGGCTTCTTATCTGGCTCTCTCAGTAGTTATTATTTTATTATCATTTATTAGTGTAGTGCAGCAAAATGCTGTATATGCACTTTTAGATCATACACTTCAGCTTATTTTAAAGGCACATTACACTAAAAATTGCATTACCCATAAAGGGCTAGAGTACAATGGACTGCTCAAATGTTATCATTAAAGTGCGTTAACATTGCTCAAGTGTAATAAATAGTGATTCTATTTTTGTACTCTTATTACAACAAAGTTATTTTTTTCACTGCATGTGGAATGGCACGACTGTCCCAAATCCCTCAGATACGGCTAGATTACGAGTCTTGCATTAGCCTTAAAAAGCAGCATTGAGGGGTCCCAACGCTGCTTTTTAACGCCCGCTGATATTACGAGTCAGGCAGGAGAGGGTCTACCGCTCACTTTTTTTCCGCGATTTTAGCATACCGCAAATCTCCTTACGTCAATTGCGTATCCTATCTTTTTAATGGGATTTTCCTAACGCCGGTATTACGATCGCCTGAAAAAGTGAGCGGTAGACCCTCTCCTGGCAAGACTCCTACCACATTTAAAAGTCAGTAGTTAAGAGTTTTATGGGCTAACACTGGAACATAAAGCTCTTAACTAATGAGCTAAAAAGTACACTAACACCCATAAACTACCTATTAACCCCTAAACCGAGCCCCCCCCACATCGGAAACACTTAACTAAAATGTTTAACCCCTAATCTGCCGACCGGACATAGCCACCACTTTAATACATTTACTAACCCCTAAACCGCTGCACTTCCGCGTTAAATTTTATTAACCCCTAATCTGCCATCCCTAACATCGCCGACATCTACCTACATTTATTAACCCCTAATCTGCCGACCCCAATGTCGCCGCTACTATATTAAATTTATTAACCCCTAAACCTAAGTCTAACCCTAACCCTAACACCCCCTAACTTAAATATAATTGAAATAAAATGAAATAAATTTACTACTATTAAATAAATTAATCCTATTTAAAACTAAATACTTACTGATAAAATAAACCCTAAGCTAGCTACAATAAAACTAATAGTTACATTGTAGCTAGCTTAGGATTTATATTTATTTTACAGGCAACTTTGTATTTATTTTAACTAGGTAGAATAGTTATTAAATAGTTATTAACTATTTAATAACTTCCTAGTTAAAATAAGTACAAATTTACCTGTAAAATAAATCCTAACCTAAATTACAATTACACCTAACACTACACTATAATTAAACTAATTACCTAAACTACCTACAATTAATTACAATTAAATTAAATAAACTAAATTACGAAAAATAAAAAAAGAATTACAAGAATTTTAAACTAATTACACCTAATCTAATCCCCCTAATAAAATAAAAAAGCCCCCCAAAATAATAGAATTCCTTACCCTATACTAAATTGCCCCAAAGTAATCAGCTCTTTCACCTGTAAAAAAAAATACAAAACCCAGCACCCACACACCCAGCCCTACTCTAAAACCCACCCAACCCGCGTTAAAAAAACCTAACACTACCCCCTGAAGATCACCCTACCTTGAGACATCTTCACCCAGTCGGGCACAAGTGGTCCTCCAGAGGGTCCGAAGTCTTCATCCTATCCAGCCAGAAGAGGACCTCCAGACCGGCAGAAGTCTTCATCCAGGCGGCATCTTCTATCTTCATCCTTCCGGAGCGGAGCGGGTCCATCTTCAAGACATCCGATGCGGAGCATCCTCTTCATACGACGGCCGACGACTGAATGACTGGTCCTTTAAGTGACATCATCCAAGATGGCGTCCCTTGAATTCTGATTGGCTGATAGAATCCTATCAGCCAATTGGAATTAAGGTAGGAAAAATTCTATTGGCTGATGCAATCAGGGAATTTTATTATTTTGGGGGGCATTTTATTTTATTAGGGGGATTAGATTAGGTGTAATTAGTTTAAAATTCTTGTAATTCTTTTTTTATTTTCTGTAATTTAGTGTTTGTTTTTTTCATAATTTAGTTTATTTAATTTAATTGTAATTAATTGTAGGTAGTTTAAGTAATTAGTCTAATTATAGTGTAGTGTAGTGTTAGGTGTAATTGTAATTTAGGTTAGGATTTATTTTACAGGTAAATTTGTACTTATTTTAACTAGGAAGTTATTAAATAGTTAATAACTATTTAATAACAATTCTACCTAGTTAAAATAAATACAAAGTTGTCTGTAAAATAAAAATAAATCCTAAGCTAGCTACAATGTAACTATTAGTTATATTGTAGCTAGCTTACGGCTAGATTTGGAGTTTTGTCGGTAACGACCCGAAAAACTAACGCCCGCGTTTTACTGGCCGCACCATAAAAATAACTCTGGTATCGAGAGTCCACATAAAGGCTGCGTTAGGCTCCAAAAAAGGAGCGTAGAGCATTTTTAACGCAGCTTCAACTCTCGAAACCAGAGTTGCTTACGAACGCGGCCAGCCTCAAAAACGTGCTCGTGCACGATTCTCCCATAGGAAACAATGGGGCTGTTTGAGCTGAAAAAAAACCTAACACCTGCAAAAAAGCCGCGTTCAGCTCCTAACGCAGCCCCATTGTTTGCTATGCGGTAACCCTTCCGACGTCTGCACTTAACACTCTAACATGTACCCCGAGTCTAAACACCCCTAACCTTACACTTATTAACCCCTAATCTGCCACCCCCGCTATCGCTGACCCCTGCATATTATTATTAAGCCCTAATCTGCCGCTCCGTAAACCGCTGCTACTTACATTATCCCTATGTACCCCTAATCTGCTGCCCTAACATCGCCGACCCCTATATTATATTTATTAACCCCTAATCTGCCCCCCACAACGTCGCCTCCACCTGCCTACACTTATTAACCCCTAATCTGCCGACCGGACCACACCGCTATTATAATAAAGTTATTAACCCTTAATCCGCCTCACTAACCCTATCATAAATAGTATTAACCCCTAATCTGCCCTCCCTAACATCGCCGACACCTAACTTCAATTATTAACCCCTAATCTGACGACTGGAGCTCACCGCTATTCTAATAAATGTATTAACCCCTAAAGCTAAGTCTAAACCTAACACTAACACCCCCCTAAATTAAATATAATTTAAATCTAACGAAATTAATTAACTCTTATTAAATAAATTATTCCTATTTAAAGCTAAATACTTACCTGTAAAATAAATCCTAATATAGCTACAATATAAATTATAATTATATTATTGCTATTTTAGGATTTATATTTATTTTACAGGTAACTTTGTATTTATTTTAACCATGTACAATAGCTATTAAATAGTTAAGAACTATTTAATAGCTAAAATAGTTAAAATAATTACAAATTTACCTGTAAAAGAAATCCTAACCTAAGTTACAAATAAACCTAACACTAGACTATCAATAAATTAATTAAATAAACTACCTACAATTACCTACAATTAACCTAACACTACACTATCAATAAATTAATTAAACACAATTGCTACAAATATATACAATTAAATAAACTAGCTAAAGTACAAAAAATAAAAAAGAACTAAGTTACAAAAAATAAAAAAATATTTACAAACATAAGAAAAATATTACAACAATTTTAAACTAATTAAACCTACTCTAAGCCCCCTAATAAAATAACAAAGACCCCCAAAATAAAAAAAATGCCCTACCCTTTTCTAAATTACTACAGTTCAAAGCTCTTTTACCTTACCAGCCCTGAACAGGGCCCTTTGCGGGGCATGCCCCAAGAAATACAGCTCTTTTGCCTGTAAAAAAAAACATTCAATACCCAAGCCCCCCAACATTACAACCCACCACCCACATACCCCTAATCTAACCCAAACCCCCCTTAAATAAACCTAACACTAAGCCCCTGAAGATCATCCTACCTTGTCTTCACCATACCAGGTTCACCGATCGGTCCAGAAGAGCTCCTCCGATGTCCTGATCCAAGCCCAAGCGGGGGGCTGAAGAGGTCCATGATCCGGCTAAAGTCTTCATCCAAGCGGGGCTGAAGAGTTCTTCCATCCGATTGAAGTCTTCATCCAAGCGGCATCCATCCGGAGCAAAGCGGCAGCATCCTGAAGACCTCCACCGCGGAACATCCTTCCTGGCCGATGACTGAACGACGAATGACGGTTCCTTTAAATGACGTCATCCAAGATGGCGTCCCTCGAATTCCAATTGGCTGATAGGATTCTATCAGCCAATCGGAATTAAGGTAGGAATATTCTGATTGGCTGATGGAATCAGCCAATCAGAATCAAGTTCAATCCGATTGGCTGATCCAATCAGCCAATCAGATTGAGCTTGCATTCTATTGGCTGTTCCGATCAGCCAATAGAATGCGAGCTCAATCTGATTGGCTGATTGGATCAGCCAATCGGATTGAACTTGATTCTGATTGGCTGATTCCATCAGCCAATCAGAATATTCCTACCTTAATTCCGATTGGCTGATAGAATCCTATCAGCCAATCGGAATTCGAGGGACGCCATCTTGGATGACGTCCCTTAAAGGAACCGTCATTCTGCAGTTGGACATCGCCGGAAGAAGATGGGTCCGCGGTGGAGGTCTTCAGGATGGAGCCGGTCGTCATCGGATGAAGATAGAAGATGCCGCTTGGATCAAGATGGTTGCCGGTCCGGATCGCCTCTTCTTCCCGGATAGGATGAAGACTTTGGAGCCTCTTCTGGACCTCTTCAGGCACCGGATGATGGATCGCCAACCCCCACTTGGGTTGGATGAAGATTTTGGAGCCAGGACAGATCGGTGATACCTGGTGAGGTGAAGACAAGGTAGGATGATCTTCAGGGGCTTAGTGTTAGGTTTATTTAAGGGGGGTTTGGGTTAGATTAGGGGTATGTGGGTGGTGGGTTGTAATGTTGGGGGGGGGGGGTATTGTATGTTTTTTTTACAGGCAAAAGAGCTGAACTTCTTGGGGCATGCCCCGCAAAGGGCCCTGTTCAGGGCTGGTAAGTTAAAAGAGCTTTTAACTTTAGTAATTTAGAATAGGGTAGGGCATTTTTTATTTTGGGGGGCTTTGTTGTTTTATTAGGGGGCTTAGAGTAGGTGTAATTAGTTTAAAATTGTTGTAATATTTTTCTTATGTTTGTAGATATTTTTTTATTTTTTGTAACTTAGTTCTTTTTTATTTTTTGTACTTTAGCAAGTTTATTTAATTGTATTTATTTGTAGGAATTGTATTTAATTAATTTATTGATAGTGTAGTGTTAGGTTAATTGTAGGTAATTGTAGGTATTTTATTTAATTAATTTATTTATAGTCTAGTGTTAGGTTTATTTGTAACTTAGGTTAGGATTTCTTTTACAGGTAAATTTGTAATTATTTTAACTAGTTTAGCTATTAAATAGTTCTTAACTATTTAATAGCTATTGTACCTGGTTAAAATAAATACAAAGTTACCTGTAAAATAAATATAAATCCTAAAATAGCTATAATATAAATATAATTTATATTGTAGCTATATTAGGATTTATTTTACAGGTAAGTATTTAGCTTTAAATAGGAATAATTTATTTAATAAGAGTTAATTTATTTCGTTAGATTAAAATTATATTTAATTTAGGGGGGTGTTAGTGTTAGGGTTAGACTTAGCTTTAGGGGTTAATACATTTATTAGAATAGCGGTGAGCTCCGGTCGGCAGATTAGGGGTTAATAATTGAAGTTAGGTGTCGGCGATGTTAGGGAGGGCAGATTAGGGGTTAATACTATTTATTATAGGGTTAGTGAGGCGGATTAGGGGTTAATAACTTTATTATAGTAGCGCTCAGGTCCGCTCGGCAGATTAGGGGTTAATAAGTGTAGGCAGGTGGAGGCGACGTTGTGGGGGGCAGATTAGGGGTTAATAAATATAATATAGGGGTCGGCTGTGTTAGGGGCAGCAGATTAGGGGTACATAGGGATAATGTAGCTGGCAGCGGCGTGCGGACGGCAGATTAGGGGTTAATAAGTGTAGGTAGCTGGCGGCGACGTTGTGGGGGGGCATATTAGGGGTTAATAAATATAATACAGGGGTCGGCTGTGTTAGGGGCAGCAGATTAGGGGTACATAAGGATAACGTAGGTGGCGGCGCTTTGCGGTCGGCAGATTAGGGGTTAATAAGTGTAGGTAGCTGGCGGCGACGTTGTGGGGGGCAGATTAGGGGTTAATAAATATAATACAGGGGTCGGCGGTGTTAGAGGCAGCAGATTAGGGGTACATAAGGATAACATAGGTGGCAGTCGGCAGATTAGGGGTTAAAAAAATTTAATCGAGTGGCGGCGATGTGGGGGGACCTCGGTTTAGGGGTACATAGGTAGTTTATGGGTGTTAGTGTACTTTAGAGTACAGTAGTTAAGAGCTTTATGAACCGGCGTTAGCCCAGAAAGCTCTTAACTACTGACTTTTTTCCTGCGGCTGGAGTTTTGTCGTTAGATGTCTAACGCTCACTTCAGAAACGACTCTAAATACCGGAGTTAGGACGATCCCATTGAAAAGATAGGATACGCAATTGACGTAAGGGGATCTGCGGTATGGAAAAGTCGCGGCTGAAAAGTGAGCGTTAGACCCTATTTTGAGTGACTCTAAATACCGGCGGTAGCCTAAAACCAGCGTTAGGAGCCTCTAACGCTGGTTTTCACGGCTAACGCCAAACTCCAAATCTAGGTCTTAGGGTTTATTTTATTGGTAAGTATTTAGTTTTAAATTGGATTAATTTATATAATAGTAGTAAATTTATTTTGTTTTATTTAAATTATATTTGTTAGGGGGTGTTAGGGTTAGGGTTAGACTTAGGTTTAGGGGTTAATAAATGTATTATAGTGGCAGCGACGTTGGCGGCGGCAGATTAGGGGTTAAAAAATTTAACATAGTTGCGGCGACGTTGGGGGAGGGGCAGATTAGGGGTTAATAACTATAATGTAGGTGTCGGCGATGTTGGGGGTGGCAGATTAGGGGTTAATAAGTATAATGTAGGTGGCGGCGGTGTCCGGAGCGGCAGATTAGGGGTTAATAATATAATGCAGTTGTCTGCGATGTCGGGGGCGGCAGATTAGGGGTTAATAAGTGTAAGATTAGGGTTGTTTAGACTCGGAGTTCATGTTAGGGTGTAGGAAACAATGGGGCTGCGTTAGGAGCTGAACACTGCTTTTTTGCAGGTGTTAGGTTTTTTTTCAGCAAGCTCAGCCCCATTGTTTCCTATGGGGAAATCGTGCACGAGCACGTTTTGCCAGCTTACCGCTACCGTAAGCAGCGCTGGTATTACAGTGAGATGTGGATCTAAATTTAGCTCAATGCTCACTTTTCTAAGGCTAACGCCGGCTTGCAGAAAACTCGTAATACCAACGTTGGCTTAAGTGAGCGGTAAGAAAAAAAGGCTTGTTAGCACCGCACAGCCTTACTGACAAAAACTTGTAATCTAGGCGATAGACTTCTATAGGAGAATTCAGTAAAATTAATGTCAGATGTTGCCAGGAACGAAACTACAGGGGATGCAGAGGTCGCAATTATTTTTTTTTAATAAAAAATGTTGACCTGCCACTGCCTGCACTGATATCATTTGAGTGTGACATGATTCTTCACTAGTGTCTCTGACTACAGTGGTTAGTGTCTCTGTTTTACCCATTGGTGTTTATGTGTGTGTGTGTGTGTGTTTGTATGTATGTATGTGTGTATGTGACTGTGTGTGTATTTATGCATTTATGTGTGTGTGTGTGTGTGTGTATGTTTGCTTGTGGAACTAGCAAATTACAGACCTTGTTACTACAACATGGGGGAGGGGGTAAATAGTGTCACTATACAGTACCACTATATACAGTACAGGGGGGCTGGACTATGTCACATACTACTGTGGTCATTTTATAAAGTGCTGGGGCGGGTAGAGTCAGGCCAGCCATCTCACCGGCAGATTACAGACTGTGTCACTGACTCACTATATACAGTACTGGTGGGTTAAACAGTGTCACTATATACAATAATTGGGGGTCAGACCATCTCACAGACTGTGGGCACAGGGTACCTCCTTTTGCAGACGTAATCTGATTCACATTTTTTTCTGTGTTAAATGTAAAAAAAATAAGATATGTATAAAATTCACTTTTTTCTGGGGGTGGCGTGGGGTGGGGGTGGCGTGGGGTGGGGGGGGCCCTTCTTAGATTCTTGCACCTGGGCCCTGTGGTTTCTAGTTACGCCTCTGGATGTTGCTCAATGGCTAAGCCATTGGTGCACTTATTCGAGGATTCCTTAAGCAGAGGGTTTGCAAGAAGTGGAATTCTTTATGTAGTTCTGTGCTGTACTATAAATAACATTTGGTTCAGCACCTGGGTAGTGCTTGCTGATTGGTGGCTAAATTAAGCCAGCAATCAGCAAGTGCTACACAGGGTGTTGAACCAAAAATGGTCTGCTCTTAAGCATACATTCTTGCTTTTTCAAATAAAAATACCAAGAGAATTAAGAAAAATTGATAACCGGAGTACATTAGAAAGTTGCTTAAAATTGCTTGCTCTATCTGAATCATGAAAGAAAGTTTTTACAAATGGAGTGCTAATTTATCGTGTTCCTGTTAAAGGGCAAATTTGCCATTTACAGGCACATGTTAAATAACCAGCCATTACAAGTCGCTGGTTAATGCTACCGTGAGCTCACAGGAGCAGTTTGCGATTGGTGCAATTAACCATAGGTCAGACCCCTGATTAATTAAAAGAAATATCCCCCCAATTGCCCTCAAAAAAGTGAACAGTTCCTATTATAAAATAAAAATATAAACATCTTTATTTTTTTTAAATAACTGCATGAAGCAATTATAAGGGGTTAAATGAGGGAATGTGGGAGTGTTAGAAAAAAGACGGCACTGAAAACTGCTTTTACCTTGAAGTCTATGGGGACTGTGTTTTTACTTGAAATATAAATGTATATGCTTATATACATATATATTTATGTGTTAATGTGTATATACAGATATTAACAAATACATACATATCTATATATTTATATACATATATATTTATGTGTTAATGTGTATAGACAGATATTAACAAATACATACATATCTATATATTTATATACATATATATTTATGTGTTAATGTGTATAGACAGATATTAACAAATACATACATATCTATATGCTTATATACATATATATTTATGTGTTAATGTGTATATACAGATATTAACAAATACATACATATCTATATATTTATATACATATATATTTATGTGTTAATGTGTATAGACAGATATTAACAAATACATACATATCTATATATTTATATACATATATATTTATGTGTTAATGTGTATATACAGATATTAACAAATACATACATATCTATATGCTTATATACATATATATTTATGTGTTAATGTGTATATACAGATATTAACAAATACATACATATCTATATATTTATATACATATATATTTATGTGTTAATGTGTATATACAGATATTAACAAATACATACATATCTATATATTTATATACATATATATTTATGTGTTAATGTGTATATACAGATATTAACAAATACATACATATCTATATATTTATATACATATATATTTATGTGTTAATGTGTATAGACAGATATTAACAAATACATACATATCTATATATTTATATACATATATATTTATGTGTTAATGTGTATAGACAGATATTAACAAATACATACATATCTATATGCTTATATACATATATATTTATGTGTTAATGTGTATATACAGATATTAACAAATACATACATATCTATATATTTATATACATATATATTTATGTGTTAATGTGTATAGACAGATATTAACAAATACATACATATCTATATATTTATATACATATATATTTATGTGTTAATGTGTATATACAGATATTAACAAATACATACATATCTATATGCTTATATACATATATATTTATGTGTTAATGTGTATATACAGATATTAACAAATACATACATATCTATATATTTATATACATATATATTTATGTGTTAATGTGTATATACAGATATTAACAAATACATACATATCTATATATTTATATACATATATATTTATGTGTTAATGTGTATATACAGATATTAACAAATACATACATATCTATATATTTATATACATATATATTTATGTGTTAATGTGTATATACAGATATTAACAAATACATACATATCTATATATTTATATACATATATATTTATGTGTTAATGTGTATATACAGATATTAACAAATACATACATATCTATATGCTTATATACATATATATTTATGTGTTAATGTGTATATACAGATATTAACAAATACATACATATCTATATATTTATATACATATATATTTATGTGTTAATGTGTATAGACAGATATTAACAAATACATACATATCTATATATTTATATACATATATATTTATGTGTTAATGTGTATATACAGATATTAACAAATACATACATATCTATATATTTATATACATATATATTTATGTGTTAATGTGTATATACAGATATTAACAAATACATACATATCTATATATTTATATACATATATATTTATGTGTTAATGTGTATATACAGATATTAACAAATACATACATATCTATATATTTATATACATATATATTTATGTGTTAATGTGTATATACAGATATTAACAAATACATACATATCTATATATTTATATACATATATATTTATGTGTTAATGTGTATAGACAGATATTAACAAATACATACATATCTATATGCTTATATACATATATATTTATGTGTTAATGTGTATAGACAGATATTAACAAATACATACATATCTATATGCTTATATACATATATATTTATGTGTTAATGTGTATAGACAGATATTAACAAATACATACATATCTATATATTTATATACATATATATTTATGTGTTAATGTGTATAGACAGATATTAACAAATACATACATATCTATATATTTATATACATATATATTTTAATTTGCTGCCCAACACTGCGAGACTTACCCCCTGCACTAGGTTATTTTCTGTGTCTCACGGCATCAGAACAAGGCTCCTATTGGAGCCTATGGAAATGCGCTCTTGTGAGCGCAAAGCTTCCAGGCAATGCGAACGTAAGGTCATGTTCACCTTGTGATTAACTTGTAATACCAGCGTAATCTAGCCATTAATCAGCTATTTTTAAATGGCGAAATTAGGGTAAACATAGGTGTAAGCGAGAAGGTGTGACAAGTACCTGCTTTTACTAATTATAACAATAATAATAGTAATAATAATTGCTGTTGCTAATAACAATAATTCTTTACTGAGTAAAACCATAGCTGTGGGTTACACTGCAGGTTTTTTCATCTCTGGCAGCCAATGGGTTAAATTCAAGCATTAGCAGCTTTAAACCATAAGAACTCACCCAGCGTGCTTCTGACTTACAATCCTTTATCAGACAATTAAGCACAATTTGACAGTTCTTTGACAAAGTATCACAGAGCAGCTGCCTTTTTTCTGCTGCTAAAGCATAGAAGAAATTATAATGCTGCTCCCATAAAAATATATTGCAGCTTTACAATTTTTTTTTTATTTATTTTTTTTATATTTTGTGGCTATTATTTTGCTTTTAATAATATTCTTTGGGTGATAAGGTCTGTGAAATAAATCAATGAATGGAACTATATAATCTGCGCTGAAAAACTTTATGCGATTCATTTAATTTGTATTTTGTGAAAAATTTAATTGGACATAGAAGAATAAAAAGAAAATTCTCGAATGTGTTAAAGCATTTTAGTATTGTTCAGTTGCATATAATTATTTGTTTAACCCCCGCAAATAGGTTACATCTGGTCATGTGCATTAGTTTTGCTACAAATGCACATTCGTTAACGATTCGTTAACACTGATATTAGTCTTATTTCCAGAAAAATTAATGAAAACAAATAATTAATGACAGATTTGTCACTATTAATTTGCTTCCTTTAAATAGTTAAAAAAAACGTACCTGGGGGCGGAGCCAACTGAGGAAGGGAGAAGACGTACATTACAGGAGCTCCTCTACTAAATAATTTAATTGGGTACTATTCTGCTCAAAATTACACTAAACAGCCTAAAAACAATGATCGCTTTAAAAAGACTTAATGCAGCAGCACAGTAGACAACTAAGGGGGTCATCAACATCACTTTGAGATTGCACTCATATGGCGCGAATCGCCATTTTGGCTTGAATCTGTGCTGTATATCACTCCTGGCACCTACATTGAATTATACAACAGTGGCAACACCTATACTGTGCAACCAGTGACAGCTACAAGTGAGACCTCAAACCATGGAGCTGGAGATCTCTCTCCTGAGAGCGCTATTGGATCGGCTGGACGAATGCCGGGCGGATCTGGTAGACACTTTACACACCGTTATGGCATCCTCCTCTGGCACAGGCCCTGTCACAATTCCCTATGGTAGCAGCACCGGAGCCATGATATTAGATGCACCAGGTGAAATTGTCGCTAAGCCCACTTCACAAAGAGAGCAGGAGTCGGATGACACGCCGCAGCCTATGGGTTCAGTGCTCACAGAAGGCCTTCTACCCGGTCGCTTTGCAGATTCACCCACAGACTGTGAGTACATGCAGAGAGATGCAACTCGCTCCTCAGGGACCCGTTGCGATCTTACTTTAAATGTCCTACTTGTTGAAGGGGAGACACGGGGAGTAACCCAAACGAAAGAGCCTGCAGTACTACCAACCTCGAAATCACCTAGGTGCTGGGATTCAGCTTTAGGCTTATGCCTCCACATTGCCCTTTTAGACTCTGTGTCCAGCTACGCAGCGGCTCTCAAGAACAGCCATCTAGCTCAATTTGTCCCATTTACTAAGCGTGTACAGATCCCCACAATTTGTTATAAACGTGGGATTGGTTAGCCCAGCAGTTATTAAGACCATCACATTACTGGATAAGTGGTTACCTGTTTGTCGAACATGAGCCCTGACTGACTGAACATTATGTGACATCCCTTATTATAGGGTTAACTTTAACAATTGCTGTCTAATTACGATGCTCCAAAGTGCATTACACTGTGATATACCCCAGGACTGGGGATATAAGCCCAATTTAAAGACTTATTGAGAATAGTATGTTTTTCTGATATGTTTCAGTCTCATAAACTAAGGCTGAGATACATTTATTTTATTGTTGTAATACCAGGAATGTCTATCCCTCATAGATCAGGCTTCAAAGTTTACCAATATTACATTAGCACATAGATAAGGTGAAGTAAATATATATGCATTGTAAAGTCAGAGTTGAAAGATAGGTGCAGCTCTCATACATTTGAGTCCTATGCATATTATATGTGTCCCACATGTTTTTCTAAATGACAGAATTGATGCTCTGTATATATGCACAAATTCATATGTTAAATAATTGCTATACACTCTTATTTCACCCCTATATGAGTCTCTCTTCTAACAGTAGATTAAGGGTTATGTATTAGACTCTGATGCACACCTTGCATACTTTAACTAGCAGAGTTGCAGCTTACTAAAGTCATGTAGAACCTACGCAGGGAGTCAGCATAGTATACCTAATAAGCCCAATTTAAAGATTTATTGAGAATAGTTTGTTCTTTTGAAATGTTTCAGTCTCATGAACTAAAGTTGAGATACATTTATTTTATTATTGTAATATCAGGAGTGTCTATCCCTTATAGTTCAGGTTTAATGCTTACAAATATTACATTAGCACATAGATAAGTTGAGGTAAACTTATCTGCATTATATAGTCAGAGTTAAAAGATAGGTGCAGCTTTCATGCATTTGAGTCATATGCATGTCATATGTGTCCTACATGTTTATCTTAATGGCAGAATAGATGCTCTGTATATACGCACAAATCCATATGTTAAACAATTGCTTTACACTCTTACTTCACCCCTATATGAGTCTCTCTTCTAACAGTGGAATAAGGGTTATGTACTAGACTCTGATGCATACCTTGCATACTTTAACTAGTAGAGTTGCAGCTTACTAAAGTCATGTAGAACCTAAGCAGGGAGTCTAAGTTGGTAAGTTTGCTTTAGACACCCTAATTGTGAGTCAGGATGTAGCAGTATATATGGATAATGTATGTTTACTTAGAAGGGTTCGGTATACCAATCTAGGCTTGTTCTGCTGGTCGCGGCCGGGCCAGTGGAATTGGCACTATACGTAACTAATACAGAAGTGACTCCTCTCCTCCCTTTCCCGTCGGTACTTGTTGCCTACGGGTCATACCCCTACTCCCTTTTCCCTTGTCGCCGGTAGATGGCACCTCCCCAGGAGAGGAGTCCCTCTAGAAGCCCTTTATATCTCGTTTTATACTATGTTTCATATTATCTACCTCATATTTCATGTTACATACATCCTGATACTTTGCTATGAGAATAATTGTTCCAGAATATAATCTGACCCGTAGTATACACAAAAACCTAGGATATTTGGACAGGTCTCTACGTAAGAGTATGTATAGAGTTCAGCTTTAATGATGACAGCCTGGAAAGTTTGTAAACTCCAATTGAATCTATAACTCCGTCCTCCCCGCTCCCATAGCTATAATCCACTTTTATAGCCATTGCTGCAGATCTTAGCTGGTCATTGGCCTGCAGCTCAAAGTGATTTTTGGGTTATCTCACCTAGAATTAAGGATCTTCCTTCTCTTTTGGATGTGCACATCTCCCCCCCCCCCCTCTCCCTACCTCAATTTTAAGAGTAACTTCACTAATGTTGAATGTAGTGCTCCAAGGTGGTAAAACCTACTTAGTTATTTCATATCTATACATTCACTTTCTGGAGGGGGTGACTCTATATTATTTCATTATTGTTCACCCAATATGGTGAATTCTATTGCGGTATTAATCCGCTACTTTCCATATATTTAAGCCAATTTTCCTCTTATGTGCCATGAATATGAATAGGTTCTAGAGTAACCTTATTTGTTAAGTGAAGAAACATGGTTTATGGTGTTAACTATATTGTGTATTCTATCTTTTTATTATTACTACTATAATTTAATTAGTATTTTGCACCCTACGGGGTAAAAATGTATCTCTCATTTATAATCTTTATTCTACATATAACAGTTGAAAATATCATACTAACGGGCAGAATGCTTTGCTAATGAGGTACTATAGTACTATTATGTAAAAAATAAAAATATAAGGTATCACGGTAAATCTTACAATATATATATCCGAAATATACAGGTGATATAGTAGGATATGCATGTTCTCAATATGTCTAACATGATTTACTATTGATATTAGCCATGTTCATTTTGTAATAACTTGTTTTATTGTCAATATGTGGCTCTTGTTTGTTTTGCTAATTACCTTAATAAAAATTTTTGATTTAAAAAACGTACCTTTATCGTGCTAGAGAGTCGCACTAGTCTTCTCTTCTTCTTCACAGAACCCTGGCCAATAAGGGACTTAGGGGTAGATTTATCAAATGTCAAGCGGACATGATCCGCTGTAGCGCATCATGTCCACCCGACATCGATAAATGCAGACAGCATATGCTGTCGGCATTTATCATTACACAAACATTTCTGGTAAAATGCTTGTGCAATGCCGCCCCCTGCACATTCGCGGCCAATCAACAACTAGCAGAGGGTGTCAATCATCCCAATAGTATCGGATCTGGATGATCGCAGTCCGCCACCTAAAAGGTCACGGACAAGTTAAGGAGTAGCAGTCTTACTTCAATATTTTACACAAAAACATCTGGATCCTACCAGAACCAGCTTTTTTTTTACGGAAAAACAGCTGGATACATGTCCTATTTAGGCAGACACACACAAATTCAGATATTTTCCAAACAAACACATCCAGAAAATGCGGAATTTAATGTTATTTTATACAAAAACATCTGGATACTACCAGAACCAACCTTATTTAACAAAAAAACAGCCGCATTCTGCTGGATCCATGTCTAATTTAGAAAGTCAAACACAAATTTGAGTATTTTCCATACAAAAACATCAATACACTTGTGAAACCATCACTGTTTTGAGAAAAAAAAAACATCTGGATTCTACTAGCACCATCTCTGTTTAATAGAAAAACAGCTAGATCCTGCTGGATCCATGGTTAACACACACAAATCCAAATGTTTTCCACACACACAGATTCTACTGGATCTAATGATATTTTAAACAAAAACATATAGATCCTACCAGAACCAGCATTTTTATTTCAGAAAAGTAGCCACAACCAGCATGATCCATGTCTAATTTAGACAGAGATATAAATGTAAGTGCTTTCCACACATATACATCCAGAAGCTGGTGGAACTTATGCTATTTTAGACAAAATCATCTTGATCCTCTCAGAAAAATAGACAGATCCTGTCTGATCCATATCTAATTTAGACAAACACATACAAAATCCAAATGTTTTTAGCACAAACTCATCCAGGCATTGCTGGATCCAATGCTATTGTACACAAAAACACCAGGATACTACCAGAACCAACTCTGCTGAGTCCAGTGCTTTATTTACACACAAACAAAATGTGTTGGTTCTGAAAAGAATCAGATGTTTTGGTGTAAAATATTATTGGCTCCAGAAGTGCCTTGATGTGTTTGTGTGGAAAACACTTACATTTCTGTGTATCTGCCTAATTATACATGGATCCGGCAGGATCTGACTGTTTATTTTATCAAAAGTGTTGGTTCTGAAAGGACCCAGATGTTTTTGTGCAACAAAATGCTGGATCCAGAAGAGTCTGGATGTGTTTGTGTGGAAAACCCTTACATTTGTGTGTCTCTGTCTAAATTTGACATGGATCCGACAGGATCCGGCTGTTTTTCCGTAAAAAAGTTTTGGTACTGAAAGGACCCAGATGTTTTTGAGTAGAATATTGTTGGATATAATGATGTCTGGATGTGTTTGTGTGGAAAACACTTACATTTCTGTGTATCTGCCTAATTATACATGGATCCAGCAGGATCTGTTCATTTTATCAAAAGTGTTGGTTCTGAAAGGACCCAGATGTTTTTGTGTAAAAAAATTGCTGGACCCAGAAGTGTCTGGATGTGTTTGTGTGGAAAACACTTACATTTGTGTGTCTCTGTCTAAATTTGACATAGATCCGGCAGGATCCAGCTGTTTTTCTATAAAAAAGTTTTGGTACTGAAAGGACTCAAATGTTTTTGTGTAGAATATTGTTGGATACAAAGGTGTCTGGATTTGTTTGTGGGAAAAACACTTACATTTATATGTATCAGCCTAAATTAGACATAGATCCGGTAGGATCCGACTGTTTTTCTGTAAAAAAGTGTTGGTTTTAAAAGGACCCAGCAGTGTTAATTTTGGCAACAAATTTTGATTTATTTTTAGTCGTAGTCTTTTGACTAAAATGCCATTTTAGTTTTAGTCATATTTTAGTCATCTGAATTGTTTTAGTTTTAGTCAAAATTTAGTCGACTAAAACCGTACTGGCGATTTTAGTCGATAAAAACTAAAATCTAACAGGTTAAATTGTGCATTATTTAAGCATTTATCTAGAATTTCCAATCCAAACTCATAAATATATATATATATATATATATATATATATATATATATATATATATATATATATATATATATATATATATATATATACTCCTGGATTAAAATTCTAATAACATGTTATTATTTATGGTATTGGTATAAAGGTTTGAACATGCAAAGAATATGCAGACACAGATTTAGCCGCTGTGGTAGCGTCTTTATAAATAAAAGTACGTTTCATAAACAAACAAGAATATTGCTTTTTGAATTTTGACAAACAGAAGTGCAACTGTCCTGTAATGCCATTGCATATATTATTACCTGAATATAAAACCTTAACAGTTCAAACAACTTGAACACAGTACAAGGCAGCAGCAAAGGCACAGACAGCATAACTACTAAAGTAATTAACCAATACTAGAGGGGTAATGCTTATTTCTATAGTAAGAATCAGTTACTGACTGGACTGTTCACATCTTCACAGTTTATTATTTCAAATTTCAACAGTTCTAATTCTCAGATACATTCAAAGAAAAAGTGCAGAGGCTACAAATACAATGCCAGCAGCCATACTATATGGAACTATAACAATCACCACTTTTTATAACTCCTCTCTCTGTCTCAGCAAGCACTGACAATAGAGGTAAATATGTATCACACTAAGAACACACCACTAACTTACAATGAGATGCATATTGTTGCTATAGGAAGTGCTGTCAATACAGCAGAGAATACTATTTATTCAGTGCTAAATTTGACAGCAAGTGAGCACCTATAGCTAGCTACTAGGGCTGGAGTGGCTTTACATTTCTGGCACCACATCGTGGACAGGTGTAAGGTAGGGCACCCTTACACTGAGGTCCTGCTGCCGACTCCTCTGCCTACGCTGCCTAATTATAAATCTGTTCGAGTGTGTATAGGTTTAGGAAGTGCTGTCAGGAGTGAATACTATTCACTGCTAGATTCCTTGACATCATTCATTCATAGCAACAATATGCATCTAATTGAAATTTACTGTAACTAAACTTACTGGCCTATTTTTTTTTCTTTAGTGTGATATATTTACCTCTATTATCAATGCTAAGAGAGAGAGAGAGGAGTTGATTGGTGGTGGTTGGTATTATAGTTCCACAGAATCCACACTCACTAATGGCATTGTAGCACTAGCCTATGCATTTTTTCTATGAATGTATTTGACAATTAGAACTGTTGAATTATTGATTATTCCTATAACAATAAGCAGTGAGTGACGCAACACTCAAACCCACAAGTATAGGAACCTAACAATGCTTAACATGTTATAAGTAACTGGAGAATAAAAACTATTTGTTTCGGGGGGGCGTGTCCGAGCATCGACCAAGATGGGTGCTATTTAGTCACTGTCAAGGATAGGAGTTGATAGATCTGCTGTTTATCCCTCCTAAGAGCTGCAAATGTTACTTCTTTCAAGAGAAGTATGGTATAGACCACCTATAGAATGTATCTAAGTGACTTTCATACACTACTGAAGCTAGGCAGACCTGAATAGAGAGGGTACACAGCAGAGGCCTGGGAACGGCCTATACCTTTCTCTACCCCCCACTAACCTGACATGTCAGACCGACCAGCCAGTTGCGCTGAAGTGAATTACAAGATGGAGCCTGCGGATACAACTTTGCTAAAGATACTAGACTATTCAACGTGCATTTTGAGCGGCTCAAACAAAGTTTTTTAGAAGCATGGGAGGAGACCGATAATCAAGTGACGGGGAGAGGAGTTTTCAAAACTCCAGAAAATCACTCACAGTTGAGATATAGATCTGAGGAGTTTGCGACCCTCGGGAGAGGGCCGCATTTCGAGAAGAGAGAAGCCTTCCTACCTACTTTGGAACCCTCGTTCCGGCTGACATTGAGTGCAGTGTCCTTCTCTTTAAGGAACCTACAAGCGACTAGGCCTATAGGAGATGGTGGGGAAGCGCTGATAGGATATATTGGACTAGCGGGTCCACACCTTGCAGAGATGGAGACATCGAGTCTGCAGCCTCTGATAGATGTAGAGGTATGGATGAGAGCCCGCAACACAGATGATGTGATGCAGCTAGTGGAGAGGAAAGTGTTAATAAATGGAGGTCCCAGAATGGAGATGAAGGAAAACGGGTTTATGTGGCTTGGAACTGAGAGAAATCACCTTGGAGTACTGAGCGGAGACTTGTTGAGACATTCTTTACACAGTAATCAGCCTTGGATAAATTGGTTTCTAGGCTGGTTTGATAGCCCGGTAAATGTAATTAGGCTTATTAGAGCTAGAATAGGATAAGAGTACTATACGGTTAGCTTCATAATTTTCAGCATTTAGTTATAACTTATAACCCAGTTGAAGAGTATTTTACGGACAGCTTCTTAATTCTCTGCATTGCATTATCACTTATGGCCCAGTAAAGACATTTTCTATTCTCATATGTGTATGTTTTGTAGCCTTAATTGACTGGACCTTGCAGTGATCTCTATACTCATAATTAGTACTAGTAGAACTTAACCCGCACTTTCTAAATCTCAAATATTGTGCTAATCATTCCGCTAATCTGTGTATAAATCTGTGCTATTACTTAGAAAAGATAGCTATGTAACACCTTTAGATATTTATTCAGGTAATCTGTTTGCTCAGTTTTGTTTCAGGGTGGATGGAAATTGGTTTTACTATGTTAATGCTTCTTCTTATTTTATTCCACTTTATTTTATGATCCCTCTCACACCATTGTCTGTCTAGATCACAGCGACGTGCTGCCAGCGGCCAAGGTGGCACGATTACAGTACCCTAATATGGAGGTTATATATTTTGGTCTCTCAGATTAATACCATACTAGGAGAGTATATATGTATATGTTTGGTGGTACATATTTATGAGGATGTAGATATATGTGTGGGGATATATGAATTAATATTTTGAACTACTACACTCTGAAGTCATACATTTAGGATATGGGATTACACTAATTATGTCCAAGATATCCTTCCCAATGAGACTGCAAGACATGTTTTAATAGTTTTATTTTTACGCTACTCCTCTAGCTAGTTGTTATACACAGATGCCATCTCAACATTCCTGGATGTGCTATTTGGACCCTGTATGATATCTTGGATGTATGTAGGGTTTATACATGGAGTGAGACCCCTCCCTAACTTCTGGCAAAAGATCAAATGTCAATACTATATAATTCTCCATGACACTCTGCCCTAGAATATTCATTTTCAAATCCTCTCCATTTCACTCCCTTCTTATTGTCCCTCACACATTGCCGATATTGATATTTCATACAGTCTAGACTTCTACAATGCTCTCCAAATGATTACTTCATTAAGATATAAGCGTAAGCTTCAGTGCAATGTGTGAGGATTACACAATATCCTAAGTCTATATTCCTATGTCTTTTTCGTCTAGGACCCACAGTGCTCCTATTTAATTATGTATGTGAAATTATAGTTACAAGGGCTTACATTTGGCCCTATATGTTACACACTTGAAAACCTTATATATATATAGGCTATTATAGTCACAAGGGCTTAACAGTGGTCCTATATGTTACCTTTAAAATCTGAGGTCAGTTTTTCATTTCTACTAGCCACATGGGTAAAACTTCAATACTAGAATCTCCTCTGGCTCTTAGTTCCTTGTTTTCTCTAGGTATTGACTTGTAAGTTTTCATGTATGCCTTATAGTATTGTGGTAATGCTTGGTCTATGAACAGTATTGTATATTACTATAGTTTGCCCTTACGAGTTGAGGGCCTATGTAAGTGGTTATCTTGTACTGTTTTATTCTTAACCTCAATAAAAATTATTATATTAAAAAAAAACTATTTGTTTCGATTCATTTTAAGGAAAGCACTTTGTGCCAATATGACCCTTGCTCTATTCTGCCGGCCTCAAGAGAGGTCACCTGTAACACTGAATATTCTCCCTGCAAAGGCTTGAGACGCTGGCATAGCCAACAGGTCTAATGCAAAAGGTTTTAACTGTTGATAAAAAGTATCATTCTTTGACAGCAAAAAATCTGTTCCAGTGTTGTCATCAGTGATGGGTTGTTGCAAAAGCTCTTCCTCCCTATATTTTCTGATCTGCTGCTCTATGCTGTTTGGGGAGGTCCTCTGCCTGGGTCTTTTGCAACATTTTGAGAGAAACCAAAAGACTCAGTGCTTGGATGTGGATGGTGGGGCTTCTCAATATTCTCCTCTTCTGCAGCTGCAAGTGAATAATCTTCTTCAGACAGATCCTTATATTGTGTGTGTGGCAATGTGGATTTTCTTATCACATACTCCTCTGACTGTTTAAGCAGTTCCTGAATATTATCATCAGCCACATCAACAAGGGTTTCACAGACAGTAGGGTTGACAAAACAAGCAGCATCTGTTGTATCTAAGAATGAAGCAAAACGCTGGTTCACATTCCCTTTCCTTTTCTGTGCAATTGTGGCAAGGTCTTGGTAGCTAGTGTTCTGTTTAAAGTCATAAAGGTGACTGTGCAGATCAAAGAGGGCAGGGACAGCCAGGGACGTAAACATGGTGTCACTTTAGAGGGTTTTAGTATGTTCTGCAAATGGCAGCAGTAGGTCATGCAATGATGTGACCTTTTGCAATTCACTAGGGAGAAAGCTGTCCCATCCCATGTTGTTTGCGATTTGGCAGACCGAGTCTTTCACTTTGATGAGTTGTGCGATCATGTTGAATGTACTTGACCAGCGTGTGGGGCAGTCATTTAAAACAATAAGGCCACACTGCTCCAATATCTTCGATACAGAGTAGAGCAGATAGCCCGCCCCAACATCAATCTCATATCCATGTTAAAATTGACTGTCTTCACGAAAAAAATTGAAAAACTAATAAAAATGGCTCACCGCAAATCATCAATTTCAGACTCAGAGTCACTTTCCGTTATGGGGGAGTCTTCCTCACTAAAGCTGGGTGGTTCTTCTGCTGCTGCTGTTGTGTGTTTAAATGCTGCCATCATATTACTCATGTCTGTTATCACTGTAAGGATCTTCCTCCTTGGTATGTCCCACTTTTGCAAGCATCTGTCCACACATAATTTGATTGACTGTGCAGTGTGTGGGTGTGCTACTTGCTCAAGGGCCAACAATTTGTGCTCAGCTTTCTTTTGGTCAACACAAAAGTAGCATGCACTTATTCCAAGGAATGAAGCTGTTAGTCTTTTTTTTTGTCCACAAATCAGTGCAATTAGATACTCTCCAGGAAGCAGCCAATTTCTTTTTGAATTTTTTGTTTTCCATCTTCATAATGTTTGTCAATCAGATTATTTATTTTAGTTTTCTTTGGAACACTCTGTCTCCTATCTACGGTCGCCGTCATGTTAACAAAGTCCTCATCTTCAATCGTTCTGACTGGTAATCCAGTGCACCCAATCCATTTTGCTATGGCATCCTCCCTGGCCTGTTGTTCCTTAGAGTTAATTTTGAATTTTGAAGCACTTATTATTATTCTGATTTTTCTTTCTCTCACGGTCACCCATCCACAGCACCAAGTTCAGTTGTCTCTCTCTCTATATACTACATTTATGTCCCTTGCGTCCTCCCAGTTCCACCATATGTCTCAAAGGGTTAGGTATCTAATCAATACAGGACAGCAGTGGTTTCTTTAGGCTTGTATTGGGACATAAAACAAGTGGTATAAAGACAAAATATACAGCTAGATTACGAGTTTTGAGCGCTATAGAGAAATTAACAACGCAACAAAAGTTACGTTATTTAATTTTCTATAGTGCTGCCATTACAACTTTTCAAACATATGCCTTTTGCGTGCGATATGGTTGCATTGAGCTCCATACCGCACACAATCAGAGTGCTGCTGAGACGTTCTCATGCACGATTTCCCCATGGACATCAATGGGGAGAGCCGGCAAAAAAATAAATAACACCTGCGATCGTAGAAACAAAAGTTCCGTAATGCAGCCCCATTGATGTCTATGGGGAAATAAAAATACAGTTTATACCTAACACCCTAACATTAACCCTATGTCTAAACATCCCTAATCTGCTGCCCCCAACATCGCTAACTCCTGCCTACAGTTATCAACCCCTAATCTGACGTTCCCGATATCGCCGCTACCTAAATAAAATTATTAACCCCTAATTTGCCACTCCCCATATTGCCGCCACTATACTACATTTATTAACCCCTAAACCGCCAGCCCCCCACATTGCAACAAGCTAAATTAAACTATATTAACCCCTAAACCTAATCCTAACGTAACACTAAACATAACCCTAACACCCACTAACTTTAACATAATAAAAATATAGCTAAATTAAATTTACAATTATTAACTAAATAAACCTATTAACCCCTAAACCGCCAGCCCCCCACATCGCAACAAGCTAAATTAAACTATATTAACCCCTAAACCTAACCCTAACCCTAACATAATTAAATTAGATCTAAATTACATTTACAATTATTAACTAAATAATACCTATTTAAAACTAAATACTTAACTGTGAAATAAAACCTAAGCTAGCTACAATATAACTAATAGGTTTTATTTGTATTTCACAGGTAAGTTTGTATTTATTTTAACTAGCTAGACTAGATAGTAAATAGTTATTAACTACCTAGTTCAAATAAATACAAACTTACCTGTGAAATAAAACCTGCCTTACACTAAAAACCAAACATTACAAAAAAAACTACCATTACAAAAAAAAAAAACTATCATTACAAAAAAAAACAACGAAATTATCCAAAAAAAAATAAAGATTAATCCTATTCTAATACCCTTAAAAAAACACCCCAAAATCAAAACCCTTTGTAGGGCATTGTCCAGAGATAAACAGCTATTTTGCTCTAAAAAGAATACAAACACCCCCTAACACTATATAACCCCCACCCCCAAACTACGGGGGGCCCTTAAAAGGGCCTTTTGTAGGGCATTGCCCTGAGATAAACAGCTATTTTGCTCTAAAAAGAATACAAACACCCCCTAACACTATATAACCCCCACCCCCAAACTACGGGGGGGCCTTAAAAGGGCCTTTTGTAGGGCATTGCCCTGAGATAAACAGCTCTTTTGCTACAAAAAGAATACAAACACCCCCTAACACTATACAAACACCCACCCTCAAATTACCAGGGGCCCTTAAAAAGGGCCTTTTGGGGGACCTTAAATGGGCCTTTTGTAGGGCATTGCCCTGAGATAAACAGCTCTTTTACTAAAAAAAAAAAACACTGCCTAAAAATATAAATTACACAAAATAACCAACAAATTATCAAAAATAAAAAAAATATTCCTATTCTAATACCCATAAAAAAACAAAACAAAAAACCTAATCCAGATTAAAATACCAATGGCCCTTTGTAAGATCACACAGACCTCTTGGTGATTATTAGTTTCTTTGTAGTTTGTTTGTAGCTGATATGCTTGTTCCAAGTTGTAAGTGGAACAAAATGGATACCTAAATATCAGCAGTTTATTAGAATGGTAGATATTACATGGAATAATATCATGAGAGTATATTCAGTAGGTCAAGTATTAGTTACTGCGTACAATAATTAAGTGTACTGACATAATGTTTACCTGACAGCATAGCTCTGAGCAACTAAAATAAGTTGTATGAAGTACTAAGGGAACTCAGGTAAATGTCAGAATGAGGAAATAAGTACAAAGTATCAAATTACGTCGATATAGTATGCTGAGTCACATAGATGTTACAGAACAGTACAAGGCAATAACTTAGGTATTTCTCAGGCAAGATGCCTCAATATGAATACTTGCAGTTCCAGAGTCGGACAGATAAAACAGGAGGGATTATGTGGCTAGACAATTACTCCAGAGGAGAGTGAGGATTTGAGTGAGATGTGCTGCACCATCAGCGAAGGAGATGAGGTGAAATTAGAGGGTCGATCCGGTAACAGCGTTGAGCTGTGGATGGCAGATGAAATCAGCGTGTGGCACGGTAGAATGCTATGGATTGATATCCAGGTGGAAGTAGATCTGTTAGGTGAAAGTAAGTCAATACGGCAAAAGCAATACTGAAGGAAACTGCTAAACAGTTCTTTAACTGACAACAAGTAGTATAGCTGAGGCTGATGAGACAAGGTAGCTTGACAATTAGAGTAGTAAGGTATGCAACTAGAGTAAAACAAAATAATCAAGCAATGAATGAAGGAAGGGGGAAGTGAGCTTATAAAGGTGTGGATGAATAGAAGGGGAGGGAATTACTTAAAGTTATATAACGAAATCCTTACACCCTTAAAAGGGCCTTTTGTAGGGCATTGCCCTAAACATATCAGCTCTTTTTAAAAAAAAAAAAATTACAAAGACCCACTAACATTACAAACCCACACCCCCCCAAACCCACAAAATAAAAACTATCTAAAAAACCTAAGCTACCCATTGCCCTGAAAGGGGCATTTGTATGGGCATTACTGCCCAGACCCTAAAGTAAAAAATAAAACCCACCCAAAAAACCCTTAAAAAAGCCTAACACTAACCCCCTGATGATCCACTTACAGTTTTTGAAGTACCGCTTGAACGATCTTCATCCCGGTGAAGTCTTTAGCCAGACGGCCTCTTCAATCTTCATCCCGGCGACAATGTCCTGATCTAAGCAGCGAGAAGTCTTCATCCAGGTGGCATCTTCTATCTTGATCCCGGAGGCGTGGAGCGAGTCCATCCTGAAGACATCCGGCACGGAGCATCCTCATCATACGGTCTTCGCCGTACGCTGAATCTTCAATGCATTCCTAATAGCTGAAAATTTTGAATCAGCCAAAAGGAATTAGGGCTGCTAAAATCCTATTGGCTATTCAAATAAGCCAATAGGATTTATGAAGCTGTAATTATATTGGCTAATTCTAATTGAATCGCGTCCTTTGCATTGAAGATTCAGTGTACAGTGGTGACCGTATGAATAGCCGGATGTCTTCAGGATGGACCCACTCCGTGCTGGCTGGATGAAGATCGAAGAGGCCGCCTGGATGAGGACTTCGCCCGGCTGGTTGAAGATAGAAGAAGCCGTCTGGATGAAAACTTCTTGCCGTCAGGATGATGACTTCACAAGCTGGATGAAGATCCTTCAAGCGGGACTTCAACAACTGTAAGTGGATCGTTGGGGGTTAGTGTTAGGTTTTTTTAAGGTTTTTTTGGGTGAGTTTTTTTTAAATTAGGGTTTGGGCAATGTAAAAGAGCTAAATGCCCTTTTAAGGGCAATGCACATACAAATGCCCTTTTAAGGGCAATGGTTAGCTTAGGTTATTTTTTATTTGGGGGGGTGGTTGGGTGGTGGGTTTTACTGTTGGGGGGGTGTTTGTATTTTTTTTTTACAGGTAAAAGAGCTGATAAGGGCCATTGGTAGTTTATTGTAAGCTAGGGGGTTTATTTTATTTTTTGGGGGGGCTTTTTTATTTTGATAGGGCTATTAGATTAGTTGTAATTCTTTTTATTTTTGATAATTTGTTATTTTTCATAATTTAGTGTTTGTTTTTTTTGTAATTTAGTTAGTTGTTATTTTTTGTAATTAGATACTTTTAATAATTCTTAGAGTAGTGTTAGGATTTTTTATTGGTAGTTTAGTTTAATTTAATTGGTAGCTAGCTTAATTTTAGTTTAATAATTATAATAGTTTAATTGTTAGTTTAATTTTTTTTTTTATTTGATAGGTAAGTTTTAATTTAATTTAAGCAAGGGAAATAGTAATTTTAATATAAAGTTAGGGGGTCAATTCGTTTATTTCGTTGCGGAGGGTTTCGGTTTAGGGGTTAATAGTTTATTTTAGTATATTTCATTATGCGGGGCTTGTGGTTTAGGGGTTAATAGGTTTATTATATCGGCGGTGTGGGTGGACGGCAAATTAGGGGTTGATAATATTTAAATAGTGTTTGCGAGGCGGGAGGGCGGCGGTTTGGGGTTAATAAGTTTATTAAAGTGGCGACAATGTCGGGGAGCGGCGGGATAGGGGTTAATACATTTTTTTAGTGGCGGCGATGTCGGGAGTGGCAGACTAGGGGTTAATGAGTTTATTATAGTGTTTGTGATTTGTGATGCGGGAGGGCCTCGGTTTAGGGGTTAATAGGTAGTTTATGGGTGTTAGTGTACTTTGTAACACTTTAGTTATGAATTTTATGTAACAGCTTTGTAGCAAAATCTCATAACTACAGACTTTAGATGGCGGTACGGATCTTGTTGTTTTAGGCTGTAACGCTCACTTTTTAGCCGTACCGCAAAACTCGTAATACCGGCGCTATGGGAATCCCATGAAAAAACATAATTTTAACAAGTGCGGTACTGACGTTGCGGTACAGGCTAAAAGCTGTGTGGTACACCTATACCGACAACACTTGTAATAGCTGCGGTGCCGTTTTAACGCTGAAAATGCCATATTTTCAGCGTTAAAAGCCGCAACGCAAAACTTGTAATCTAGATGATAATTAATAATATGTATTTTAATTACTTTACCTGCAATTTTTTACTGCAGTGCCTCACCAGTTGCATTAACCCTTTCTTTTTAGTTTCTGAATTGTGAAGCTCTAACTCCCCCCACAGCCCACATATATAAATATTGTTGGATTTTTTTGGGTTGAATTCCAAAATACATAGGGATTATCCATAATATCTACTGGAGCATGCCTAGAAGCTATGTGAACTCAGTTGAAATTCAATGCCTGTGACTGTAAAACACTGATAAGGGGGGGGGGGGGGGTTGGCTGGAGAGGGCAGCTTAGTTATAATGTAATTTATTTTGTTTATTTTTGAAAATTATAAAAAAAATACTTGAGTTGAAACATAAATTTTTAAACCATTTTTTTTATGAAAACTGTTTTTATTAATTACTATTAGCCCTTTTAGGATATGCACAGATCTCAGCCAACCAACCAACCTGTTTTATGTCCCTTTAAGTTTAGTGAAAACATCAGTATGGGCTACCTGCCTAAATAACATTTAAGTGTGATTGTGCATACCTTTGTATGAATTTCGGGATGGCTCCTTTGCAAATGACGCTTCAAGTATGTTGTATTTTTACTAGTGATTGTCACATGGTTTGCAAATGATCTTGTTTTCCTTAGTATATGATGTAAAATGCATCCTTAGATCTTCTCTTTCTCCCAGACACTAACATTTCTGTATCTGTACAGTTTGTGCAGCAGTGTATGCTGCCTGTTGGTGACTGGTGTTACCCAAAAAGAAAGATATTACTAGTACTAGACAAAATGGTAACACAGAAAACAGAAAATTGCTGTAATTGTAAGCAGGGGTCAGTCAGTTCAGCAGCAACCTATGGCTGGTGGGACTGGGCAGCAGCAGGCATCCCTCAGCCCCCACTCTGCTCCTATTTCATTTTCCAGCTTCATTAAAGGGACATGCCACCCACATTTTTTCTTTTATGACTTAGAAAGAGAATGCATTTTTAAACATCTTTCTAATTTTCTTATATTATCTAATTTGTTTTATTCTCTTGATATTCTTTGATGAAAAGCATATCTAGATATGCTCACTAGCTGCTGATTGGTTGCTGCACATAGAAGCCTCGTGTGATTGGCTCACCATGTGCATAGCTTTTTCTTCAACTAAGGATATCTAAAAAATGAAGCAAAATAAATAATGGAAGTAAATTGTAATGTTGTTTAACTTTCTATTCTCTATCTGAATCATGAAAGAAAGATTTTGGGTTTAGTGGCCCTTTAATTTATAGTTAACTCAGTCACTAGTCACAAACAACAGGAGGCTGACACCACGTGACACCACCTAGGAGTAGGGTAGGACGCATTTGCAGTGCACTAGTGAATTTTGGCATAACCACGTGGCAACGTGAACCGAGATCTTAATACTTTTCTTTTGCAACTAAAAATTCAGTAGTCAATATCATTAGTCAAACAACAAATTCTAGTTGAGGCTGCTGTTTAGCCGTCAAAGAAATCAGTGCTACGTGCTAACCAGTACTGCTGCTAGTACCTGGGACTCAGAGGGAAAAAACACACCAGTCACTCACCACGTCACATCCAAATTCCACACCACGTCCCATCCAAATTCCACTCTCCACACATGGAGGAGTTCCAATTCCAACTTTCTCTTCTGTTGTTTGCACTGCAGGGCGTTGTTCCAGAAGTCCCGACTCCCAGACAGACAGAGGGATCCTGCGGCTGCGTCTATCACACTCTCTCCCATGTGTGCGTCTCACTCTAACAGACAGGTGGAGCTCAGAGGAAACTAGAAACTAAGCGGAAGTTCAGGTGACGTCCCTCCCTCAGACCCTCACATTTTCGTTTCGGTTTCGTTCCATGATGAAAATTGGAATTGATTTTCGTCATATTTTTCATCAATTGACTTAATGATAACTTAATTTTTGTTAACTTTTCGTCGCTAAAAACATGGCGCTGACGAAAACTTTGACGGACATATTTTCATCAACTAAATAACACTGGGACCCAGATGTTTTTGTGTAAAAAAATTGGTGGATCCAGAAGTGTCTGGATGTGTTTGTGTGGAAAACAGTTACATTTGTGTATCTCTGTCTAAATAAGACATGGATCCGGTAGGATCCAGCTGTTTCTCTGTAAAAAAGTGTTGGTTCTGAAAGGACCCAGATGTTTTTGTGTAAAAAAAAATTGTGGATCCAGAAGGGTCTGGATGTGTTTGTGTGGAAAGCACTCAAATGTGTGCGTATCTGTCTAAATAAGACATGGATCCGGCAGGATCCGACTGTTTTTCTGTAAAAAAGTGTTGGTTCTGAAAGGACCCAGATGTTTTTGTGTAAACAATTGGTGGATCCAGAAGTTTCTGGATGTGAAACTTAAATTGTCTAAATTAGACATGGATCTATATATAAAATCATAGGGTTGCATAGCCGTATAGCATTTGCATACATATGTCTTATGTACGTACATTCTGTGTCATACATATTACACACACACATTCTGTATAATATATACAACACACACATTCCAGGTCATATTGCTGCAGTTGTGTGGCTGTATTAGGAACTCAGCCATGTGGAAGAGACCTTGATGTGGTACTTGGGCTTGTCCCAATTGGCCAAATGCAGTAACTATCTCTTCCAGTTTTGCTTTTAATCCTAGCTGAGAGCTTGTGAGCGAGTCCTGGACTTTTTTATGTGTACTTTAATACAGCCACACAAATGCAGGCTCACACACAGGTGCAAGCTCATATTCAAACAAACTGGGAACTAGTCAGGGTTCACAGACTTTTGTAATCACCCTTAAGAACAAGCAAAACAAGGAAAGTGTAACAGTACTCCCAGACCGGACCGGGGACACATCACATGACCCTGAAACGCTGCTAAGCTATGGTGCTATAGCATACTTAAAAAGCTGCACTATTTCTAGAGTCAATTGCAGTCTTGGCCCAGACCAGCCTGGGAGCAAGTCCCTAGGGTAAATTACTAAACAGACATTACAATACGCACAAAAATAAATTTACCTTAGGGACTTGCTCTCAGGCTGGTCTGGGCCAAGACTGCATGTGCAGCTTTTTGAGAGTGCAATAGCACCATAGCTGAGCAGTGTTTCAGGGTCATGTGATGTGTCCCCGGTCTGGTCTGGGAGTACTGTTACACTTTCCTTGTTTTGCTTATAATATTTAGCTGGGATTATGCAATATTTACTTATTGCATTGACTGCAGAAATGTAAATTTAATTATAGTATATTGGAAAATATATTTCAATTGTTTGCTCATGTTTATTTCCATATTCCTTTAACTTTAAAATATTAAATGTAACATTTTAATATTGAGAATTACCATTCGAAGATTATATTTGAATATTAAGTTGCATTAAAGTTTATGAGAATACATTTTTGATTAAAATGTTAGGTTTAGTAAGTGAATATTACCATCTATGATCAAATATTACATTGTTTATTCTGATGTATTCAGCTTTTAAATCTAGGATAACTTACATCTTGGTGGCACCCGTTACTATATAGAAATTGAGGGTATAGGAGACATGGCTCCAGGAACACCCTTTAAATGGACTAGACTCTTTCTTTCTACCCCTCCCCAACTGGGAGAGTTATTCATGCTGAACAATCTTGTTTACATAGCTTTTCTATAGTCAATTCTTTTTGAAAAATTAATTATAGGCAGTGATTTCAACAGGCAGATACAGCTATTTCAAATGACAAAATAAAGGTAAAGGATCCATTTTAAAAACAATTTATTACACTCCAGCAGGTAAAAAAACGAGAACAAATTAAGGGTGGGTATTTTTAAAGCAAAATCTCTGTTTAAATTAAAGAAAAAGCGGACAAAATGAAATATAATGCACAAATTTATTTTACTACACATAAATACACATTTTTTTATTACCATCTCAAAGTGTTTAATGTCCCTGTGCTCTATGAGCCAGGATACAATTCCCCTAGGCCTAGATTTGGAGTTTGGCGGTAGCCGTGAAAACCAGCGTTAGAGGCTCCTAACGCTGGTTTTAGGCTACCTCCGGTATTTGGAGTCACTCAAAAAAGGGTCTAACGCTCACTTTTCAGCCGCGACTTTTCCATACCGCAGATCCCCTTACGTCATTTGCGTATCCTATCTTTTCAATGGGATCTTTCTAACTCCGGTATTTAGAGTCGTGTCTGAAGTGAGCGTTAGAATTCTAAAGACAAAACTCCAGCCGCAGAAAAAAGTCAGTAGTTAAGAGCTTTCTGGGCTAACGCCGGTTCATAAAGCTCTTAACTACTGTACTCTAAAGTACACTAACACCCATAAACTACCTATGTACCCCTAAACCGAGGTCCCCCCACATCGCCGCCACTCGATTAATTTTTTTTAACCCCTAATCTGCCGACCGCCACCTACGTTATACTTATGTACCCCTAATCTGCTGCCCCTAACACCGCCGACCCCTGTATTATATTTATTAACCCTAACCTGCCCCCCACAACGTCGCCGCCAGCTACCTACAATAATTAACCCCTAATCTGCCGACCGCAAAGCGCCGCCACCTACATTATAGCTATGTACCCCTAATCTGCTGCCCCTAACACCGACGACCCCTATATTATATTTATTAACCCCTAATCTGCCGCCCTCAACGTCGCCTCCACCTGCCTACACTTATTAACCCCTAATCTGCCGAGCTGAAGAGGTCCATGATCTGGATGAAGTCTTCTATCAATGGCATCTTCAATCTTCTTTCTTCGGGAGCCATCATCTTCCATCCGACGCGGAACATCCTCTTCTCCCGACGCCTACTAGCCGAATGACGGTTCCTTTAAGGGACGTCATCCAAGATGGCGTCCCTCGAATTCCGATTGGCTGATAGGATTCTATCAGCCAATCGGAATTAAGGTAGGAATATTCTGATTGGCTGATGGAATCAGCCAATCAGAATCAAGTTCAATCCGATTGGCTGATCCAATCAGCCAATCAGATTGAGCTCTCATTCTATTGGTTAGTGTTAGGTTTAACTGTAGGTAATTGTAGGTATTTGATTTAATTAATTTAATGATAGTATAGTGTTAGGTTTAATTGTAACTTAGGTTAGGATTTATTTTACAGGTAATTTTGTAATTATTTTAACTAGGTAACTATTAAATAGTTCTTAAATATTTAATAGCTATTGTACCTGGTTAAAATAATTACAAAGTTGCCTGTAAAATAAATATTAATCCTAAAATAGCTACAATGTAATTATAATTTATATTGTAGCTATATTAGGATTTATTTTACAGGTAAGTATTTAGCTTTAAATAGGAATAATTTATTTAATAAGAGTTAATTAATTTCGTTAGATTAAAATTATATTTAATTTAGGGGGGTGTTAGGGTTAGACTTAACTTTAGGGGTTAATGCATTTATTAGAATAGCGGTGAGCTCCGGTCGGCAGATTAGGGGTTAATAATTTAAGTTAGGTGTCGGCGATGTTAGGGAGGGCAGATTAGGGGTTAATACTATTTATTATAGGGTTAGTGAGGCGGATTAGGGGTTATTAACTTTATTATAGTAGCGGTGCGGTCCACTCAGCAGATTAGGGGTTAATTATTGTAGTTAGGTGGAGGCGACGTTGTGGGCGGCAGATTAGGGGTTAATTAATATAATATAGGGGTCGGCGGTGTTAGGGGCAGCAGATTAGGGGTACATAGGGATAATGTAAGTAGCGGCGGTTTATGGAGCGGCAGATTAGGGGTTAAAAATAATATGCAGGGGTCAGCGATAGCGGGGGCGGCAGATTAGGGGTTAATAAGTGTAAGGTTAGGGGTGTTTAGACTCGGGGTACATGTTAGGTTGTTAGGTGCAGACGTAGGAAGTGTTTCCCCATAGACAACAATGGGGCTGCGTTAAGAGCTGAACGCGGCTTTTTTGCAGGTGTTAGGTTTTTTTTCAGCTCAAACACCCCCATTGTTTTCTATGGGGGAATCGTGCACGAGCACGTTTTTGAGGCTGGCCGCGTCCGTAAGCAACTCTGGTATCGAGAGTTGCAGTTGCATTAAAAATGCTGTGCGCTCCTTTTTTGGAGCCTAACGCAGCGATTCTGTGGACTCTCAATACCAGAGTTATTTTAAAGGTGCAGCCAGAAAAAAGCTGGCGTTAGCTACGCGGGTACTTACCGACAAAACTCTAAATCTAGCCGCTAGAAAATAAAAAAAGCTTGAGTGGAAGCGTTAATTTGCACTCCACTAGTAATCTGGCCCAAAATTTTTATTACATCCTATTAAAAACAGGACTGGTGAAAACATAAAAAAATAGGCGGAAATGTGTGATGCTGACTTATATCAGACAAGAAACCACATTCATAAGCCTTTATGCTGGTTGTTTGAACTCTTGATATTCCAGAAGTTCTAGCTCAGTCCTTTCTCAAAACAATATAAAATTGTTTAAAAATGTTAACTAAAATTATTTCGTTACTAGGACCAAAGTATAAAAAAAACTACAACAATATTATGTTAAAAACTCCAAAAAATAATGAAAAACATGACATTGTCAGCATTCTCAAAAACCTCTCTGAAATATAAGCTTCAACATGTCCACCAAACATTGCTGTGAGTGGGCAGCATATACTGTCCGCATTTATCATTGCACAAACATTTCACAAAAAACTGCTTGTACAATGCCATCCCCTGCTTGCTGGCGGCCAATTGGTCTATAGCAGGGGGTGTCAATAATCCAGATCTGATTGGATTGGGATGATTTTAATTTTCCACCTTTTATGCGATGGACAGGAATATATATATATACAGTATATAAATGCAGACAAAAAAGAGGGGGACCACTTGTTCCTTTTGCTCTGTGGCTTGTTTAATAAACCATCAACAAAAAAGTTTACACAGACAATCTGTTAGGAAGCATGCATTGAACTGACGTGTTTCGTGCATGCACATATGCACTTCCTCAGAGATCTCTTTTTTCTCTGCATTTACAAATTCATGGTTTGAGCCATATTTGGACCGCTTTGGATTACAAGAGAATCAGACAGATCCTGCATACTGGCTCATAAGTGGAACAATCAATTGAGCAAATCAGCTGACACCCAATAAACATCCACACTGACGTATTATTTGGTGTACCTTCCATCCGAGGCATCATCCGAGAGGCACGGTGGGCTTACCGAGACACTTTCCAGAACCACTACACTTGCGAGGACGAGGAGGCAGCAGAACCGACAATTGGTGGTAGTTGAAGGACCTGTTATAGCCCATAGAGCCGTAAAGGAGGAGGTAGGTGTTCCCACTACCAGGGACTTTGTTGTAGTTACTTACTGTTGTCAGGCACTTTCTGATTGCTCATTTATTACTGAATATAACGGCTTGCCAAGCTGACTTTCCCTATGAAGGGTGGAATACACGTAATACTGGTAATGTACTGATATATACGTACAAGGAACTTTTCTAATCAAACTGATAAAAGCATTCAGTTTGCTGAAACTTTAGGATATACCGACTGTGCTAAAGCATTCTCCATATAGACTTCTATGTAGACATACCTATACACATATAAACACATAAATACATATGTATATACATACTGTATATATACACACATATATTTAGAGGGGTAGTTATCAAGCCGTCTACTTTACCTGCCTTTGCCGGTCCAATACGCCCGCCTAAGCTCGCCTACCATCGCCGCCGCGGACCTGAATACGTTCGCCTAAGTTATCAAAAAATCTGTCAAAAAGCCATGCACCAAGTACGGGGCGATGTGCAGCGGATTGTGATAGTTATCACTCATCCGATCTCACTGCTCTTCGGCTTTTTGACAGCTTTATTGACAAGCTGTCACTAAGCACCCACACTAACTACACTGTTCTACCCCCTATACCGGCTCCCCCAGAGCCCCCCACAACTAAATAAAGTTACTAACCCCTAAACCGCCACTCCTAGACCCCGCCGCAACGCTTATAAATGTATTAATCCCTAAACCACCGCTCCTGGACACCGGCGCCACCTACATTATACCTATTATACCCTATCCTGCCCCCCCTATACTGCCGCTACCTATAATACATTTATTAACCGCTATCCTGCGGATCCCGGACCTCGCCGCAACTAAATAAATAGTTTAACCCCTAAACCGCTGCTCCCGGACCCCGCCGCAACCTATCTTAAACTTATTAACCCCTAATCTGTCCCCCCTACACCGTCGCCACCTATAATAAATTTATTAACCCCTATCGTGCCCCCCCTACACCGCTGCCACTGTAATAAAATTATTAACCCCTATCCTGCCCCCCCTACACCGCTGCAACTCTAATAAAATTATTAACCCCTAAACCTAAGTCTAACACTAACCCTAACACCCCCTAACTTAAATATTAATTAAATAAATCTAAATAATATTTCTCTTATTAACTAAATTAATCCTATTTAAAACTAAATACTTACCTTTAAAATAAACCCTAATATAGCTACAATATAAATAATTATATTGTAGCTATCTTAGGATTTATTTTTATTTTACAGGCAACTTTCAATTTATTTTAACTAGGTACAATAGCTATTAAATAGTTATTAACTATTTAATAGCTACATAGCTAAAATAAAGAAAAATTTACCTGTAAAATAAAAACTAACCTAAGTTACAATTACACCTAACACTACACTATACTTTAATAAATTATTCCTATTTAAAACTAAATACTTACCTGTAAAATAAACCCTAAGATAGCTACAAAGTAATTAATAATTACATTGTAGCTATTTTAGGATTTATATTTATTTTACAGGTAACATTGTATTTATTTTAACTAGGTAGAATAGTTATTAAATAGTTATTAACTATTTAATAACTACCTAGCTAAAAGAAATTCAAAATTACCTGTAAAATAAATCCTAACCTAAGTTACAATTAAACCTAACACTACACTATCATTAAATTAATTAAATTAATTAGCTACAAATAACTACAATTAAATACAATTAAATAAACTAACTAAAATACAAAAAATAAAAAAAGCTAAGTTACAAAAAATAAAAAAAATAAGTTACAAACATTTAAAAAATATTACAACAATTTTAAGCTACTTACACCTAATCTAAGCCCCCTAATAAAATAACAAAGCCCCCCAAAATAAAAAAAATCCCTACCCTATTCTACATTAAAAAGTAAACAGCTCTTTTGCCTTACCAGCTCTTAAAAGGGCCTTTTGCGGGGCATGCCCCAAATAAAACAGCTCTTTTGCCTGTAAAATAAAAATACAACACCCCCCCAACATTAAAACCCACCACCCACATAACCCTAATCTAACCCAAACCCCCCTTAAATAAACCTAACACTACCCCCCTGAAGATCATCCTACCTTGAGCCGTCTTCAGCCAGCCGACCACCGATGGAACCGAAGAGGAGATCCGGAGCAGCAGAAGTCATCATCCAAGGGGCGCTGAAGAAGTCTTCCATCCGATGAAGTCATCATCCAGGCGGAGCTGAAGAGGTCTTCCATCTGATAGAAGTCTTCATCCAGGCGGCGTCTTCAATCTTCATCCATCCGGAGCGGAGCAGAGCCATCTTCAGACGAGCCTCCGCAGAGCCATCCTCTTCTTCCCGACGACTAACAATGAATGACGGTATCTTTAAGTGACATCATCCAAGATGGCGTCACTTGAATTCTTATTGGCTGATAGGATTCTATCAGCCAATTGGAATTAAGGTAGAAAAATCTGATTGGCTGATTGAATCAGCCAATCAGATTCAAGTTCAATCAGATTGGCTGATTGGTTCAATTTATTAATTTAATGATAGTGTAGTGTTAGGTTTAATTGTAACTTAGGTTAGGATTTATTTTACAGGTAATTTAGTATTTCTTTTAGCTAGGTAGTTATTAAATAGTTAATAACTATTTAATAACTATTCTACCTAGTTAAAATAAATACAAAGTTACCTGTAAAATAAATATAAATCCTAAAATAGCTATAATGTAATTATTAATTACATTGTAGCTATCTTAGGCCTAGATTTGGAGTTTGGCGTTAGCCAAGAAAACCAGCGTTAGAGGCTCCTAACGCTGGTTTTGGCCGCCCGCTGGTATTTGGAGTCAGTGATTAAAGGGTCTAACGCTCACTTTTCAGCCGCAACTTTTCCATACCGCAGATCCCCTTACGTCAATTGCGTATCCTATCTTTTCAATGGGATCTTTCTAACGCTGGTATTTAGAGTCGTTTCTGAAGTGAGCGTTAGTGCTCTAACGACAAAACTCCAGCCGCAGGAAAATAGCAGGAGTTAAGAGCTTTCTGGGCTAACGCCGGTTCATAAAGCTCTTAACTACTGTACCCTAAAGTACACTAACACCCATAAACTACCTATGTACCCCTAAACCGAGGTCCCCCCACATCGCCGCCACTCGATTTAAATTTTTTAACCCCTAATCTGCCGACCGCCACCTACGTTATACTTATGTACCCCTAATCTGCTGCCCCTAACCCCGCCGACCCCTGTATTACATTTATTAACCCCTAACCTGCCCCCCACAACGTCGCCGCCAGCTACTTACAATAATTAACCCCTAATCTCCCGACCGCAAAGCGCCGCCACCTACGTTATCCTTATGTACCCCTAATCTGCTGCCCCTAACACCGCCGACCCCTGTATTATATTTATTAAGCCGTAATCTGCCCCCCTCAACGTCGCCGACACCTGCCTACACTTATTAACCCCTAATCTGCCGAGCGGACCTGAGCGCTACTATAATAAATGTATTAACCCCTAATCCGCCTCACTAACCCTATAATAAATAGTATTAACCCCTAATCTGCCCTCCCTAACATCGTCAACACCTAACTTCAATTATTAACCCCTAATCTGACGACCGGAGCTCACCGCTACTATAATAAATGGATTAACCCCTAAAGCTAAGTCTAACCCTAACTCTAACACCCCCCTAAGTTAAATATAATTTAAATCTAACTAAATAAATTAACTCTTATTAAATAAATTATTCCTATTTAAAGCTAAATACTTACCTGTAAAATACATCCTAATATAGCTACAATATAAATTATAATTATATTATAGCTATTTTAGGATTTATATTTATTTTACAGGCAACTTTGTAATTATTTTAACCAGGTACAATAGCTATTTAATAGTTACCTAGTTAAAATAATAACAAATTTACCTGTAAAATAAATCCTAACCTAAGATATAATTAAACCTAACACTACCCTATCAATAAATTAATTAAATAAACTACCTACAATTACCTACAATTAACCTAACACTACACTATCAATAAATTAATTAAACACAATTCCTACAAATAAATACAATTAAATAAACTAGCTAAAGTACAAAAAATAAAAAAGAACTAAGTTACAAAAAATAAAAAAATATTTACAAACATAAGAAAAATATTACAACAATTTTAAACTAATTACACCTACTCTAAGCCCCCTAATAAAATAACAAAGCCCCCCAAAATAAAAAATTCCCTACCCTATTCTAAATTAAAAAAGGTAAAAGCTCTTTTACCTTACCAGCCCTGAACAGGGCCCTTTGCGGGGCATGCCCCAAGAATTTCAGCTCTTTTGCCTGTAAAAAAAAACATACAATACCCAAGCCCCCCAACATTACAACCCACCACCCACATACCCCTAATCTAACCCAAACCCCCCTTAAATAAACCTAACACTAAGCCCCTGAAGATCTTCCTACCTTGATTCTGATTGGCTGATTCCATCAGCCAATCAGAAAATTCCTACCTTAATTCCGATTGGCTGATAGAATCCTATCAGCCAATCGGAATTCGAGGGACGCCATCTTGGATGACGTCCCTTAAAGGAACAGTCATTCGTCGTTCAGTCGTCGGGCCGGATGGATGTTCCACGCTGGAGGTCTTCAGGATCCGGATGGATGCTGCTTGGATGAAGACTTCAATCGGATGGAAGATCCTCTTCTGCCCCGCTTGGATGAAGACTTTGACCGGATCATGGACCTCTTCAGCCCCCCGCTTGGGCTTGGATCAGGACATCGGAGGAGCTCTTCAGGACGGATCGGTGAACCTGGATGGTGAAGACAAGGTAGGAAGATCTTCAGGGGCTTAGTGTTAGGTTTATTTAAGGGGGGTTTGGGTTAGATTAGGGGTATGTGGGTGGTGGGTTGTAATGTTGGGGGGCTTGGGTATTGTATGTTTTTTTTTACAGGCAAAAGAGCTGAAATTCTTGGGGCATGCCCCGCAAAGGGCCCTGTTCAGGGCTGGTAAGGTAAAAGAGCTTTTACCTTTTTTAATTTAGAATAGGGTAGGGAATTTTTTATTTTGGGGGGCTTTGTTATTTTATTAGGGGGCTTAGAGTAGGTGTAATTAGTTTAAAATTGTTGTAATATTTTTCTTATGTTTGTAAATATTTTTTTATTTTTTGTAACTTAGTTCTTTTTTATTTTTTGTACTTTAGCTAGTTTATTTAATTGTATTTATTTGTAGGAATTGTGTTTAATTAATTTATTGATAGTGTAGTGTTAGGTTAATTGTAGGTAATTGTAGGTAGTTTATTTAATTAATTTATTGATAGGGTAGTGTTAGGTTTAATTATATCTTAGGTTAGGATTTATTTTACAGGTAAATTTGTTATTATTTTAACTAGGTAACTATTAAATAGTTCTTAACTATTTAATAGCTATTGTACCTGGTTAAAATAACTATCAAGTTGCCTGTAAAATAAATATAAATCCTAAAATAGCTATAATATAATTATAATTTATATTGTAGCTATATTAGGATTTATTTTACAGGTAAGTATTTAGTTTTAAATAGGAATAATTTATTTAATAAGAGTTAATTTATTTCGTTAGATAAAAATTATATTTAACTTAGGGGGGTGTTAGTGTTAGGGTTAGACTTAGCTTTAGGGGTTAATACATTTATTATAGTAGCGGTGAGCTACGGTCGTCAGATTAGGGGTTAATAATTGAAGTTAGGTGTCGGCGATGTTAGGGAGGGCAGATTAGGGGTTAATACTATTTATGATAGGGTTAGTGAGGCGGATTAGGGGTTAATAACTTTATTATAGTAGCGCTCAGGTCCGCTCGGCAGATTAGGGGTTAATAAGTGTAGGCAGGTGTCGGCGACGTTGTGGGGGGCAGATTAGGGGTTAATAAATATAATATAGGGGTCGGCGGTGTTAGGGGCAGCAGATTAGGGGTACATAGGGATAACGTAGGTTGCGGCGGTTTACGGAGCGGCAGATTAGGGGTTAAAAAAAATATGCAGGGGTCAGCGATAGCGGGAGCGGCAGATTAGGGGTTAATAAGTGTAAGGTTAGGGGTGTTTAGACTCGGGGTACATGTTAGAGTGTTAGGTGCAGACGTAGGAAGTGTTTCCCATAGGAAACAATGGGGCTGCGTTAGGAGCTGAACGCGGCTTTTTTGCAGGTGTTAGGTTTTTTTTCAGCTCAAACAGCCCCATTGTTTTCTATGGGGGAATCGTGCACGAGCACGTTTTTGAGGCTGGCCGCGTCCGTAAGCAACTCTGGTATCGAGAGTTGCATTTGCGGTAAAAATGCTCTACGCTCCTTTTTTGGAGCCTAACGCAGCATTTGTTTGAACTCTCGATACCAGAGTTAAATTTATGGTGCGGCCAGAAAAAAGCCTGCGGAGCGTTAACAGCCCTTCTACCGCCAAACTCCAAATCTAGGCCATAGAGTTTATTTTACAGGTAAGTATTTAGTTTTAAATAGGAATAATTTATTAAAGTATAGTGTAGTGTTAGGTGTAATTGTAACTTAGGTTAGTTTTTATTTTACAGGTAAATTTCTCTTTATTTTAGCTATGTAGCTATTAAATAGTTAATAACTATTTAATAGCTATTGTACCTAGTTAAAATAAATTGAAAGTTACCTGTAAAATAAAAATAAATCCTAAGATAGCTACAATATAATTATTATTTATATTGTAGCTATATTAGGGTTTATTTTAAAGGTAAGTATTTAGTTTTAAATAGGATTAATTTAGTTAATAAGAGAAATATTATTTAGATTTATTTAATTAATATTTAAGTTAGGGGGTGTTAGGGTTAGTGTTAGACTTAGGTTTAGGGGTTAATAATTTTATTAGAGTTGTGGCGGCGTAGGGGGGGCAGGATAGGGGTTAATAAATTTATTATAGGTGGCGACGGTGTAGGGGGGGCAGATTAGGGGTTAATAATTTTAAGATAGGTTGCGGCGGGGTCCGGGAGCGGAGGTTTAGGGGTTAAACTATTTATTTAGTTGCGGCGAGGTCCGGGATCTGCAGGATAGGGGTTAATAAATTTATTATAGTGGCGGCTGTGTAGGGGGGGGCAGGATAGGGGTAATAGGTATAATGTAGGTGGCGGCGGGGTCCAGGAGTGGCGGTTTAGGGGTTAATACATATATTATAGTTGTGGCGGGGTCCGGGAGCGGCGGTTTAGGGGTTAATACATATATTATAGTTGCGGCGGGGACCGGGAGCGGCGGTTTAGGGGTTAACATATTTATTATAGCTTGCGGTGGGCTCCGGGAGCGGCGGTTTAGGGGGTAATACATTTATTTAGTTGCGGCGGTGTAGGGGGGGCAGATTAGGGGTGTTTAGACTTGGGGTACATGTAAGGGTGTTAGGTGCAGACATCTCCCATAGGAATCAATGGGATGTCTGGCAGCAGCGAACATGAGCTTTCGCTATGGTCAGACTCCTATTGATTCCTATGGGATCTGCCGCCTCCAGGGCGGCGGTTTGAAAGCCAGGTTCGCTGGGCCGGAAAAGTGCAGAGCGTACCTGCTAGTTTTTTGATAACTAGCAAAAGTAGTCAGATTGTGCCGAACTTGTGTGCGGAACATCTGGAGTGACGTAAGAATCGATCTGTGTCGGACTGAGTCCAGCGGATCGAAGCTTACGTCACAAAATTCTACTTTTACCGGTATCTAGGGCTTGATAACTAAGGCAAATCAGCCTCGCCTCAAATACGCTGCGGAATTCCAGCGTATTTGAGGTAGACACGTTGATAACTAGAGGCCTTAGACACACACACTCATATATATATATATATATATATATATATATATACTATAATTGCGTTCGTCCATCGCAGTCGCCAGTTGCGCACGCATCCTGAATGGAATTTTGGCAGTGCGAGGCAGCCAACAGAATTTTTGCTGCATCAGGGTTGATTCTGAAAATTGCAGGGTGGTGAAAGAATCCACTGCAGGATGCAGTGAAGGCAAACGGAGCATTACAAAAAAAAAAAACTAACCACCCGCAATAAGTATTAAAAAAAACTAACCTAACGCAATAAGTATTAAAGGGACAGTCTACACTAATATTTTTCTTATTTAAAAAGATAGATAATCCCTTTATTACCCATTCCCCATTTTTGCATAACCAACAGTTATATTAATATGCTTTTTACCTCTGATTACCTTGTATCTAAGTCTTTGCAGACAGCCTCCTTATCTAAGTGACTTTGACAGACATGCAGTGTAGTCCATCAGTGAAGACTCCTAAATAACTTCACGGGAGTGAGCACAATGTTATCTATATGACACATGTGAACTAGCACAGTCTAACTGTGAAAAACTTTCAAAATGCTCTGAGCTAGGAGGCGGTTTTCAACTGTTTAGAAATCAGTTTGAGCCTAGCTAGGTTTAGCTTTTCAAAAATACCACCAAGGGAACAAAGCAAATTTGATGCTAAAAGTAAATTGGAAAGTTGTTTAAAATTGCATGCCCTATCTGAATCATGAAAGTTTAGTTTTGACTTTACTGTCCCTTTTAGAAAAAAATAAACTACCTAATACATCTTTTAATCTTTAATCAGCCAACCCCCCACAATGCATTAAACCTAATTTACCTATTAACTCCTACACCGCCAACCCCCACAACGCAAAAAACTATTTTAATTTATTGACTAAGCCCCCTAACCTAACACACCCTAAATTAACTCTTTAATTACAATTAAAAAAATTACTACATTACAATAGAAAATAAAAAAAATGCATTAATCTAATTACAGAAAATAGAAAAAGACTAACATTACAAAAAATAATAAATAACACTATCCAAAAAATAAATAAAATAAACCTAATCCCTATGAAAATAAAAAGCCCCCCAAATAAAAAAAAATCTAAATTCTAAAAAGGGCTTTTTGTAGGGTATTGCCGTAAAGAAATCAGTTCTTTTACATTACAAATGAACCAAGTCCCCCCTAACAGTAAACACCTCCCACCCACCAAACCCCCCAAAATAAAAAAAAAACCCTAACACTAATAAACCTAAACTACCCATTGCCCCTAAAGGGGCATTTGTAGGGGCATTGCCCTTAAAAGGGCATTCAGCTCTTTTTTGCTGCCCTTAAAGGCATTCAGCTCTTTTTTGCTGCCCTTAAAAGGGCATTCAGCTCTTTTGCAATTTGCCCCCAAAAATCCCTAATCTAAAAAAACAAAACCCACCAAAAAAAAAAAAAACTAACACTAAAGCCCCAAATAGGTACTCACGGTTTCAGAAGTCCGGCAGAGAAGGTCTTCTTCCACGCGGGTCCATCATCTTCATCCACAGCGAATGCGGCGTGGAGCGGAGGTCCGGAGCAGTCTTCTCAGAATTAGATTAGGGGGTGTTTTTATTTTTGGGGGGGTTATTTTTATAATGGTATTAGTTAAGGTTTAATTTTATTATTTTTGATAGCTTATTATTTTCTGTATTTTTACTTTTTATTTTTTTGTTGCTTGGGGGGTTTCATTTTTTAACACACAGACTGCCCTCTGGGCAGGCTTATCAACTAGTATATATATATATATATATATATATATATATATATATATATATGTGTGTGTGTGTATATATGTGTGTGTATGTACAAACATAGGAGCCCTTTTCAGTCAAATACCAAATCCCTATGAACCCTTTTAAAATTAATTGTATTAATATTTAAAGTATATTTTTTTTACAAAAAAAAAAATCTTTTTATTTTGAGCAAACATGTGAGTACATTCATCATCATGATCAAACCTTTCCGTGACAATTACATTCAAATATACTATAATGAAACAAACTTTACAAATATACACTGTGTGCAGAATTATTAGGCAAATGAGTATTTTGACCACATCATCCTCTTTATGAATGTTGTCTTACTCCAAGCTGTATAGGCTCGAAAGCCTACTACCAATTAAGCATATTAGGTGATGTGCATCTCTGTAATGAGAAGGGGTGTGGTCTAATGGCATCAACACCCTATATCAGGTGTGCATAATATTAAGCAACTTCCTTTCCTTTGGCAAAATGGGTCAAAAGAAGGACTTGACAGGCTCAGAAAAGTCAAAAATAGTGAGATATCTTGCAGAGGGATGCAGCACTCTTAAAATTGCAAAGCTTCTGAAGCGTGATCATCGAACAATCAAGCGTTTCATTCAAAATAGTCAACAGGGTCGCAAGAAGCGTGTGGAAAAACCAAGGCGCAAAATAACTGCCCATGAACTGAGAAAAGTCAAGCGTGCAGCTGCCAAGATGCCACTTGCCACCAGTTTGGCCATATTTCAGAGCTGCAACATCACTGGAGTGCCCAAAAGCACAAGGTGTGCAATACTCAGAAACATGGCCAAGGTAAGAAAGGCTGAAAGGCGACCACCACTGAACAAGACACACAAGCTGAAACGTCAAGACTGGGCCAAGAAATATCTCAAGACTGATTTTTCTAAGGTTTTATGGACGGATGAAATGAGAGTGAGTCTTGATGGGCCAGATGGATGGGCCCGTGGCTGGATTGGTAAAGGGCAGAGAGCTCCAGTCCGACTCAGACGCCAGCAAGGTGGAGGTGGAGTACTGGTTTGGGCTGGTATCATCAAATATGAGCTTGTGGGGCCTTTTCGGGTTGAGGATGGAGTCAAGCTCAACTCCCAGTCCTACTGCCAGTTTCTGGAAGAAACCTTCTTCAAGCAGTGGTACAGGAAGAACTCTGCATCCTTCAAGAAAAACATGATTTTCATGCAGGACAATGCTCCATCACACGCGTCCAAGTACTCCACAGCGTGGCTGGCAAGAAAGGGTATAAAAGAAGAAAATCTAATGACATGGCCTTCTTATTCACCTGATCTGAACCCCATTGAGAACCTGTGGTCCATCATCAAATGTGAGATTTACAAGAAGGGAAAACAGTACACCTCTCTGAACAGTGTCTGGGAGGCTGTGGTTGCTGCTGCACGCAATGTTGATGGTGAACAGATCAAAACACTGACAGAATCCATGGATGGCAGGCTTTTGAGTGTCCTTGCAAAGAAAGGTGGCTATATTGGTCACTGATTTGTTTTTGTTTTGTTTTTGAATGTCAGAAATGTATATTTGTGAATGTTGAGATGTTATATTGGTTTCACTGGTAAAATAAATAATTGAAATGGGTATATATTTGTTTTTTGTTAAGTTGCCTAATAATTATGCACAGTAATAGTCACCTGCACACACAGATATCCCCCTAAAATAGCTATAACTAAAAACAAACTAAAAACTACTTCCAAAAATATTCAGCTTTGATATTAATGAGTTTTTTGGGTTCATTGAGAACATGGTTGTTGTTCAATAATAAAATTAATCCTCAAAAATACAACTTGCCTAATAATTCTGCACTCCCTGTATCATTAATCACGACATATATAAGGAGTCAGGAATACCTTTATATAGCAGGTTTCCAAGACAAATGCAATACTCTTCTTCTCTTCTCTTTTAAGTGCACGTAATAGTCATATCTTCACATGTAATCAACTCTCTTATTTTACAGTTTTCTCTACTAAACCCCTACCCATCCCCATAAGAAATCAAACACTCATCTAACCTAGAGGATCAAGTACTCAAACTAGAACCTCATTTAACCCTTATCTATTTAGACAGTGTGAGAAGAAAAAGAAGAAAAAAAAAGGGGGGGAAGGAATGAAGGTGACAAATCATCTCAATTCTCACCACTCTCTCTCACCAGTGCCCCTGTGTCCCCCAGTCTCATTTGAGAGTAGTAGATGGGCCCATTCACCTCGCAAAGTCTCTTCTAGAAATATGTCGGTATGTTGGAATGGTAGGAGGATCTGTCTTTGAATCTGTAACTCGAAGGTCAAGATCAGTCTACGGCACTTTCTCAAAAATAAGTTAAGCCTGTTACTGACATCTACTCTAACATCAACCTAATCTACAAAAAGCTGTGTCTTCAGCATATTGCAAAAGTATGTTATAGTGGGTCTCGTCCCTTTAGTCCAGTGGTTTAATATACTTTTCCTAGCTAGCAGAATAAGCAAGGTTAGTTCTGAGTCACATTGTCTTTACCGCGTGTCCCAATTCAGAAATAAAACGTCAGTGGGTCTGAGGGTGATAGACACTTTCGTTTTTTTGTTAATCCAATATTGTAGTTGATGCCAAAACTGCCTTATCTTCGGGCATTCCCATATACAGTGCAACAGGACCGGGGACTCTGCAGAGCATTTAGAGCATTTATTGGGCCAGTCAGGGACCCATTTGGCCAATCTATTAGGAGTTAGGTAGGCTTTATGTAAAAATTTGATTTGAGTTTTGCTTAGGTTTGCCGAAAGAGTGGCCTTTCTAACCTTTTCTATTCCCTCCCGAGCCTCTACCCACACAGTGCCCAAAACTCCCTCCCTTTCCCAGCCTAGCAGGATGGTTGGTTGTAATTGTAGCAATCTTTTCTGCGTGAAGGTTTGATAAATTTCTGATAGCGAGAATCTGCCCATCTTAAAGAGAGATTGTGTGATTCGAAATGGGGATCCCTCCCAAAAATCTGGATTACCTCTGATCAGTGCACCCAGATAGTGACGAACCTGCAAGTAAGCATAGCAGTGGGTACTTGGGAGGCCAAACTCCCTTTGTAACACGGAGAACGACTTCACAGTACGAGTCAGTGGCTCCAGTAGAGAGCCAATATTTCTCAGACCAACTTCTCCCAATATACAAAAGGTTTTGTATCAAACCCTGCCGGAAAATTTGGGTTACTGCTAAGGGGGAGAATGGTGGAACTGTGAAAACACTTCCCCAGAAATCGGTGAGCTTGATGCCAAGCTCTTATCAGATCATGATACAGGAGATTCATACCTACTAGCCTGGCTGCCCCAGTTTTCGTCATGTGCGGTAAGTATGCCAAGGATATACCTCTCAGGGTTGCCCGTTCCAGATTAGATTTATAAAAATGCTGTGTACCCACCTGCCAGTCAAAGACAAGGCGGACTAATGCCGCCCAGTTTTAGAGCTTAAAGTCTGGCAAAGACAAACCACCATTGAGATAAGACAAGCACAATTTATCAGCAGATATTTGGGGTTTGCCTCTCCTCCAAATAAAGTATCGCGTTGCGGAGTTTAGCAACGTTACGTCTATTTTAGTAAGCAATAAGGGTAACATAAGTAACGGGTACAGCAGGCGAGGCAGTATCACCATCTTTAGGAGACTGACTCTTCCTGCCAATGATAAGGGAAGGGACCTCCAACTCCTGATTAAATTACACAATTTAGTGCACAAGGGCGCCAGATTGATGGAGTACAATTTATTGGGATTGATAGAAATCTGTATGCCAAGATAGGTTATCATTTTTGTTGCTGTTGTAAACGGATAGCTATGGTTTCTCCCAGCCTTATGTAGCCACAGAATTTCTGATTTTTGCATATTGACCTTGTATCCTGAGAAGGAGCCAAAGTCATGCAGTGTCTTCAAAATAGATGGGATGTGTGTCTCCGGGTCCTGTACAAATAACATCATGTCATTTGCATAGAGCGCTAGATGCTGAGGATCTCCTGCAATATCAATACCCGGGAATACTTGACACAGTTTAATAGCTAGGGGCTCTAAGGCCAGGTTAAATAGTAGTGGTGATAGAGGACAGCTCTGTCTGGTACCATGTCCCAGAGTCACATCAGTAGAAAATAGGTTGTTGACACATATGTTGGCAATGGGGGAAGAGTAAAGATTTTTAAGAAATGAGAGGAAAGGGCCTGACTGTCATGTCCCTTTAAATATGGGAGTGTCTATCCTGCTTCAGCCCTATATAACTCCTTACCACACTCTCCTAGTTGCTTAGTATTGGAGTCTTATGCTATAGGACTGCTAGAGCCAAGCCTATCTTCTTTGCAAACTGTGTCTGCCTCTGCCTTTTTTGCCTGTCAGTTCCGGATTTCACAGAGCGGTGACGTCACACGCCATCCTGCTTCACACAGCAGCAACTCACAGTTCAGCTGCACTGTCTCCCAGACTGCCAGTACTTGCAAGTTCCTAATTCCTGCGGACCCTCTAATAATTTCTCAAGTAAGACCTGCTCTTAACATTCACTCTCCTGTGACTCAAATCAAATATGAGCATACCAGACTCTTGTTTATCATATATATCTGCAATTGCTAAATCTATCTGAGCCAACTTTAACTAGCTATCTTAAAATACTCACTAGTTACTTATTATTTTGCCTTTTGCCTGATCTCTTTTTATTGCCTGTACTACTGAAATTCCAAACTAGTTTGTAATTATATTTTTCTATGTATCCATACTGGGGTTTCTATGTGTTACACTACTGCAATTGTTTAGTGTTTACTCACAGGTGGCAGCTGTAGTGTAATCACCATTAACCCCTGCTAATAATTGAACTATGATGTCTGGGACTATCTTTTACTCTGATAGTAATTAATGATAATTCCCAGTATTCATTGAACAACACACATACTATTTTAAGTTTATTCCTTTTAACTCAGCAGTTGAGGTTCTTGAAAATAAATTCCTTGCCTTACAGGATACGGCAAGACTTAAATCCTGACACTGACAGATTAAACTTGTCCATAGTGTGGAAAAGGTGTCCCCATTCAACCCTATCAAAGGCCTTCTCCTTGTCTAATGACAGCAAGAAGGCCTCCGGGGGTGATGCATCCGCTCCAGCCCTTCCTTTATTCCAAAAGTATTGGATTATCTGCAGAGCTCGACGTACATTAACCGCCGACGATCTCGCAAACATAAAACCACTCTGGTCCTCATGGATCAGGTCTGGTAAGATAAATTTAAGGCATTCTGCCAAGAGCTTCATAAGAATCTTGTAGTCCGTGTTTAATAGCGAGATCGGACTATAAGATTCCGGGTAGAGGGTATCCTTTCCCGTTTTAGGAATAAGAGTGATATATGCCGCCGAAAAAGTATGGGCCGGCTCCTTCGCTTCGGTAAAAAAACCTGTGTATAGATCTGTCAACACTGGAACCACTTGCAGTCTCAACATTCTGTAAAATTCTATGGGCAATCCATCAGGGCCTGCTGCTTTGCCAAAGGCTAAGGCCATAATTGTCTTATCCACCTCTTCCCTAGACATAGGTGCATTGAGTTTGTTCAGTTGTTCCTCTGTCACCTGAGGTAGCCTAACAGACTCCCAGAAGTCCCTCAATGTATCTTCTGAGCCATCTGGATTGCTAGAATACAGTCTATTGTAATAAGAAGCAAATGCCTCAGCAATCTATTTGGGGTCTTTAACCACTTTCCCATTATCTTTAATGGCCGCAACAAAGCGTTTAGATGTTTTAAGGTTAACCAGGGAGGCCAATATCCTGCCCGATTTGTCCCTGTACCGATAATACCTGCCCCTAGTTCTCAAAAGTGTTTGGGATGCTTGGTAAGCTAAGAGTGCATCGTACTCCTTCTTGGCGTACATGTATTGTTGATGGTGAAGTCGCATGGGTTCATTTCGGTAAACAAGAAAAGAAGCAGCCAGCTCATCTCTGAGCTTCTCTAGCCTCTCTGTGTGAAGCTTCTTCCTGCGAGGCAGGAAGGCCAGGATGTTCCCCGTAAGCACTACTTTTGCCGTTTGCCATAAAAGCTCAAGCGTTATTAAGTGTTGTGCATTAGTGACGTTAAAATCATCCCAGCATTTTACCATGTATTGTTGGAACTCCTGGGATGTAACCAGGTAGCACGGGAACCTAAGAGTCCGCCGGCCCCCCGATGGCACCAGTGTATCCAGAAAAATTCCTATGGGTGCATGATCAGACACAATTACCTCTCCTATTTTAGCATCTATAATTTGGGGTATTAAAGAGTTAGAGGTCAAGAACAAATCAATACAGGACATGGTAGGCGAGGCCCGGGAGACACAAGTATAATCCTTGCCATCTGGGTTTAGTTTACACCAAATATCTATCACATCCAAATAGGATGTCAAGGTCTGAAAAATTTCCCACTCAAATCTGCTATTCGATTTGGTATGAAATCCAGCATTGCATCTAGAGGTATCCCTGAGACATGATTAAGAACCTAGTATAGGTTTGAAACGTTGTTTGACATGATGGACCCTGTAAGAAATGAATAAAGGTCTATTTTAAAGTTTAACTGATGGCTGGATAAATACTTTCTTTTGGATATACATTGGGGTCTGGCTAACCCTTTTCCTGTGCCGCAGAAGGAAAATAAATGCTGTCTTTCACTATCATAATCCCTTAGACTTTCACACTGTGGGTTGGGAGTTAGATTAAAGTCCCCTCCAATAATGAGGGCAGTATCTAGGAAGGGGGTCAAAACTCTAATCAAGTCTTCCCAAAATGTTTTACTTTTCTGATTGGGGGTATAGATATTGCACAAAGTGTAAGTTTTATCCGCTATTTTGGTTTGAACTATGATATATTGTCCTTCTGGGTCGCCTATCACCGTGGTGTCTGTAATATCTAATTTTTTCCCAAATAATATTGCTACCCCTCTACTGGCACTTTTCTAGGAAGCAAACTCAACTCTCCCCACCCAGTCTCTCCTCAACTTGGTGTGCTCAGTTAAATGCGTCTCCTGTTAAAACGCGATATCTGCCCCTTTCTTTCTCAATTGTGTGAGTATGGTCTTCCTCTTAATGGGGGAATGTATTCCTCCCACATTCCAAGAGAATATAATAAATTGTACTATTAATTATGATACAACTTATCCAGCAAAGAGAGAGGGGGGGAGGGGGGGGAGGGACATTTCACACACAATAACATACCTCCAAGTTGCGTCCTCTTGCCCAGGATTCAAGTATTACTAGTCTGCAAAGGGATATCAACAAACATTTTGTCAAAAACATACAAGCAGAAATCCACGCTCCATATGTTTCCATATCAAGACATTTTTTCCTCATTTCACAAATTTCAATGATATTGAAGGGCAGAATAAGCTGTTTAATCTGAGTAATTTTACTTGGTGCAATTTCCGTGGTTACAGTCCCACCCATAAGTCTATGCAATAAACCAAAACAGCCCCTCCTGGGGATATGACCATAGGTAGGAACCCCATCGGAGCAGAGAGTCCCCTAAGAGTAAGTGTACCCACAGAGAAAGCACATTAGCAACAAGCAGCAAACAAATCTCAGTACTCCGAGTGGGTCCCCCCCACACCCCACATTCCACGTTGTCTGTTAGAATGCAATTTTAACTTATTTCCCTGGGCCCGATGAGGCTCTAGTAACATCGACTGGCATAACTTGAACCTTGCCATTAACCATAACAATAAACAGAAGTAAAACCTAAATAATTAAAAAAAACTGGGAGATTCCCCAGAGGAATAATTGTTAACACATTCTGTCCCTTTAACCCTCTCCCCCCCTGGAATGGCCAGGGCTCCTGGAGCCATTTTCTGCATCTAAGTAATCTTGTGCTGTTTGCAGGTAATCAAAAAACTTAGGACCTCTAGAGGTGGCTATCTTGAGTCTGGCAGGGTATAGCAAATAGGCCTGTCTGCCCTCTTGGTGTAGCTTACAGCAGATTGAGGAGAATTCTCTATGCCTTCTCGTCAAATCCACCGAGTAGTCTTGAAACAAAAGTAATCTAGATTTTTCATAAGTCAGGGTCTCTACCTTCCTATATACTCTCAGGATGAGGAGTTTTGTTTGAAAGTGGAGAAACTTAATCATAACCGGACGAGCCTGAGCATTATGATCTATAACAGGTCTCTCCGGGCCTACTCTATGCGCCCTCTTGACGCTGCCTATGAGGTTTTCAGAAGAAATATCTAGCAGGGAGGGGATGATGGTTTCCACAAACTTTAAGATATCAACTGGCTTTACCGATTCGGGTAGCCCTAGCAGGTGAACATTATTTCGCCTCGAGCGATTCTCAAGGTCATCAATTTTTTGTAGTGCTAGGGAGTGTTTTTCTAATGCTTCTAATTTACCAGTGTTAACAACCTGCGTGTCCTCGAGGTCAGAAATCCTAGTCTCTGCCTCAGTTAGTCTTGCTGAAAACTGCTTCACATCTTCTGTCTACCCCTTTTTGAAGGTTTTCTATTTTGGGCAGAAACAGAGACGAAATTTGTTTAAAAATAGGGTGTGGATCTAGCGTATGGCTCTCTTGTGGAGCATCATAGGATGATGCCTGACTAGCAGCATCTGTTCCCTGTTTAGCTCTGCAAACAGCGTTTTTATTGCGGCTCGCTTTAGGGTCCTGAACAAGATATTTCTCCATACACACTAACAGTAATCCTTAAAATAGATTAGATTAGATTTCTTTTATTGTCATTGCACAAGCAGAAAAACAGGGCAACGAAATGTATTAAAACATCTAACCCAGAAATTGCAAATAGATAGTATAAGGTGCAAAATACAATAGTAGCTATAAATAATTATAAAAATGGAATAACTTAGATGTTAAATACCCATAAAATAAAGTGCAAAATTCCAAGAATATATAGTAAAAGTGCATAGTGCAAATCGGTATCAAGCAGCAGTCAGTTGTATGAAAAAGAATGTGTAAGACACAGAAGAAAATGTAACAATATAATACAAATTATCAATCTGATTTAAAAAGTGCATAGGGCAAATCAGTATCAAACAGCAAGTCAGTTGTACAAGAAGAATATATGAGACACACCAAGAAAAGGATGTGAATGTGATACAAGTTATCAATTTGGTATAGAAAAGTGCATGGTGCAAATCAGTATTAGACAGCAGTCAGTTGTATAAAAGAAATATATAAAGCACTGGAAAAGTGTGATAGTGTAATACAAATGATCAATGTGATATGGATATGTGCATAATACAATCCATGCGATGAGCACAGATGATAATACAAATTAATAAATAAAGGTGATAAACAGCAATTGTAATCCGAGATAGCCTGCAGTTATAAAAAATAGGATAATCTAACAAATGAGACATGATAAAAATTTAAGAAAAATCAGCATTAAGTATTTGTATTCAGCAAAACAACAGCTCTGGGAAAAAAAAATATTCCTTAGCCTGATTCTCTTGCTATTCAGACTCCTGTACCGCCTTCCAGATGTCAAGGGAACAAATAGTCCATGGCTGGGATAGGAAGAATCTCCAATGATACAGTGCGCCCTTTGCAGGCATCGCTTATGCTGAAGGTCCTCAATAGAGCGTAGCTGGACACCGATGATGTACTGTGCAGTTTTCACCACCCGTTGTAAAGCTTTTCGGTCAAGATTGGTACAGTTACCATACCACACGGAGATACAGTTGGTAAGAATACGCTCAATAGTGCAGCTTTAGAAATTATCCAAAATCTGGGTGGACAGATGTACTTTCTTTAGTCTCCTTAAAAAGTAGAGTCGCCGCTGTGCCTTTTTGACTAAAATAGATGTATTCAGTGACCAGGACAATTTTTCATTGATGTTAGTTCCCAGGAATTTGAAACTAGTCACCCGTTCTACCTCGGATCCATTAATATAGATAGGTAAATGCGTACAACGTTTGGTCTTCCTATAGTCCACAATAATCTCTTTGGTCTTCTTAATGTTAAGAGATAAGTTGTTATCAGCACACCATGTCACCAGGTTCGTTATCTCCTCCCTATAAGCCGACTCATCATTGTTACTAACCTTGCCTACCACAGTAGTGTCATCTGCAAACTTAATGATGGTATTCGACACAAATGTAGGCAGGCAGTTATGGGTAAAAAGAGAATATAATAGAGGACTTAGTACACAACCTTGCGGGACTCCAATATTAAGGTTCAGGGTAGAAGAGGTAACATTACCTAACCTCACAGACTGGGGTCTATTGGCCAGGAAGTCCAGGGTCCAATTACAGTTTCGCAACCAGCTTTGTAGGAATGACAGTATTAAATGCTGAGCTAAAAATATGTAAACAACATCCTTACATAAGTGTTGTTATTATCTAAATGGCTCAAAGCAGAATGCAATACCATAGAAATAGCATCTTCTGTTGACCTGTTCTGGCGGTAAGCATATTGATGAGGGTCCAGTGTACATGGTAAACAATCTTTATGATGGGCCATGACCAATCTTTCAAAACACTTCATGATGATTGGAGTAAGTGCTATAGGACGATAGTCATTCAGACTCGCTACAGCAGATTGTTTTTGCACCGGCACAATGATTGCTGTCTTAAAACACACCGTAACAACCGCCTGAGCCAATAAAAAATTAAAGATGTCAGTAAAGACCTTGGCTAATTCTCCAGCACATGTCCTTAGCACCTGACCAGGGATGCCATCTGGACCGGCAGCCTTACGTGCATCTACCCTGGAAATTGCTTGGTACACCTCAGAGACACAGAGTGTTAATGGCTGTTCCTCTGGGTGAAGCACAACTTTGATGACTGATTCATTATTGTCCAGATCAAAATGTGCATAGAAATGATTTAATTTGTCTTGAAAAGAAGCATCTCTAATTGAGGAGATTGTATTTGCAGATTTATAGTTCGTAATGGCCTGGATGTCCTGCCACATACGTCGGGGGTTACAGTTGTTATGAAAGGTATCTTCAATACGCATCTTAAAATTATGTTTGACACTTTTTATTCCCTTTTTTAAATTTGCCCTGGAAAAGCTGTAGGTTTCAGTATCACCATATCTGAAAGCAGCATCTTGTGCATCCAATAAAAGGCAAACCTCCCTATTCATCCAAGCCGGTTTCTGGTTAGGAAAGATTCATATCTTTTTAAAGGAAGTTACGTTATTGGTACAAGAGCTGATATAGTCCAGAATAGAGGAGGCATATAGTTCAATATCTATGTGAGAGTCCCCCATAGCTTGCATAACAAACATGCTCCAATCAGTAGTGGACATCCGTTATATATAGAGTTTAAGCAGTACAAAGATAATATAAAAATTCAGCAGTATTTTACTTTTCCCCCACACAGTAGTTGGAACTATATCAATATACTCCCTGCAGATGTAGAACGCACTGTAAACAAAGGCAGGTGATAAGGCATATAAAAACACATTACATACATAGTCCCATAAAGTAAAGCATACTATACAGTGAGCAAGAGACACAAGTAGTATTTTGGTACTTCCCAGGACACTTATAGATCTGGAGAGAGCTAATAGCAACAGTGCTCTCGATTCAGGCTGTTAAGTTTTTGTTTTTAGCCCAGGGCTCCAAACACCAGTAAAGCCCTTATAAGTCTGGCATATAAAAGGAGTCAAGCCTGCCACACTATCTCCCAATCACACAATGTCCTTGTATGTCGAGCTGTGTTGTACTTTGATGAGCGACAATAATCAGATGCCCCTAGTGAGGTTACAGAGGCAGGTAGATATATAGTGGTAATTATAGGGTGTCAGACTCCAGTCTCTAGTGTCAGTGCTACAAGGTGTCCCACGTATGCACTTAAACAGCCTCTGTGTAATGTTCCAGCCTCTGTGTGTGTCTTAAGGGAATGCAGGTCTTTTACCTCCCCAATTCTAGCTGTGCTGAGCAGACGTGTCCGTCTGTATCCTAGTAGTGGATTACCTTAGCCGGTGTTTACTTCCTTCAGAGGAGTTGCGGAGCTGCCGATGTCAGCCCTGAGCTGAAAAAAAATATCAGAGGATCGTCTGAGTGGAGAAGCGGCGGTGTTGTTCCCGAGGCCACGTGCCCCTTTCTCTTACTCTGTCCGCTGTGTGTGTGGGAAGATGGTTCGTTCAAACACCAGGGTGCTCCATTCAAGTGCTGCTGCTGTTTCCGCTGCCATCTGTAAACTGCCTAGGCCGAACCTCTCGCCACGTGTCGCATCGACACCAGCTACTAGGAGGGCAGCACACGTTCACCCCACCAGGATAATGTAAATAGGGCACCGGTGTTTAAGGGATCCAAGAATCTGTCCTCAGAGAGCCGTAAGTCTGTCACTTGTATAGTTCTCCGTCTTACCCCAAGCTCCTCTCTTCCTCAGTCAAACCAAGATGGCCGCCACAGCCATTACCGTTAACAGCCACTCTGCTCTTGTCTCCTGTAGTGGGCTTGGGTGCGGAAGGATGGTACTTTCCTATCACCCAGACACGATACCTGTCAAGGACAAAGCAAATATGGGCTCTTTGTAATAACCGCAATGTAAGTTGAGGTGTATTACGGAGCTCAGTGCTTGAGCTGCTGCTGTCTAGCCCGCCCACTGGAAGTCTGCCTAAATTATATTTTTTTTATATTTTGATTAAAACTGTATATTTGAGAGTAATAGTTTATTTTAATGTGTTTTGTGCAAAAAAATTTAACCACTAACCCTTCTCTGGTAAATGTGCTTTACCATGGACTTGTACTATCTAGTCACAAACTAATACTAGCGTGGTTCAATGATATTGTGTATCACGACGCACTAGTTATAATCTTGCGCTATATATTTTGTTGAAAACTCCTCTGAATATTGTTTTATATGTTTTGTATATTTTGTTGAAAAGCATTTCTGGGTCAGCTCAAAAGCAGCATTGTACTACTGGGAGCTAACTGGTGACTGATGAATACACCTAGGCTTCTTGTTATTGACTCACCAGATGTGTTCAAGTAGTCCATTGCTGCTCTAGAGCTTACTTTATCTATGTGTTTAACTCATGTGTAGATGTTAAACACATAGTTATATGCAAGTAATTGTAAAAAAAATACAATAATCTCGAAAGTAATATTAGTGCTCCACTCTAATGTGCGCTGGCATTACAAGTTCACAGCAATGCGAATGTGAGCTCGCATTCACATTGCTGGAAAGCATTTCGCTCATGAGAGCACGCTTCCATAGGCTCAAATGGGAGTCTCGTTCTCATGCCGTGACACATGGCATGAGAATCTTGCGCAGCAAAGGGGGCAAGTAGTGCAGCGATGGCAGCAATTTGTAAATATATATGTATATGAATATATACAAATATATATATGTGTAATATACACATATAAACACATAAATATATATGAACAGTATATATGCATATACATATACAGTATATTTACAGATACACAGAGTTCCCATAGACCGCAATGTAAAGTCATTTTTCAGTGCCTTTTTTTTTTCTAACACCCCACTCCCGCCAACTTTAAAGCCCCAAAACTGCCTAAATATGCTAATTTAAAATAAAAAACTATAATACCCAAAGGGCGTTTGGGGCACTTTTAGAAAATTAACTAGAGATGTAATCTCTGGTTAATTTTCAGAACGCTAATTGCTACCATGAGCTAGCGATAGCAAAAACCAGCCACTTGTAATGGTCCCGTTTTTTTATTGAGCGCCCACAAATATGCAAATTTGCCCGATAATTTTCCCATTCCACTTGTAATCTAGCACAAAGTGTTTTTCAGTAGAAATAATTTGTGGACGTGGTAAACGCTTCTGTAACCTGCTTACTTGATTGTTCAACTCCCAAGTATCCCTGGCAACTATTTTCAAATATTGCAAACTTTGGTCTCAAATTAAACAAACATATATTATAATTAGCAACATTTATTATTTTAAAAGACTTGCATATTTTGTATCTATGTTTTCTAGACGTGTTGTGTTTGTTGTTTAAATATTAATTTATTTTATAGTAAAGTATATCTGGTGCATAATTTATTTATTTTGTATTCACACTACATAATTAAATGATTGTGTCCGTATGCAGGTTACACTGCAGTGGTGTGTGCGTTGGCCCTGGGAATAATATTAGAAATAAGATTTAAAATGAATATAATATAAAAAGGCAAAGCTGTATCAAGAATACATTAACATATTCAGAAGTTATCTTAAACAATGTATTCTATTAAAGTTGTAATGAAATGCTATTGATGTATTGAACTATCTTTCTTCACATAGCCCAGAAAGTAGAATTATTTGATTCTTACACTGATATTGTTCTTTTTAAATTGATACTGGAGAAATTTGCTTCTCAGTGTTGCAGTAATCTAGTTTAATATCGATTGAGTTAAAACAATAATTAAATTATTGCAAACACAACAGAATGAGCCATGAGCAGGTCTGGACTGATACAATTATCATGTGCATAATCATTTAATAGCGAGCCCAACGGCTCTAAATTAATATTCTAGAAAGGAAATAATATGGTAAGCACAAAAACTCATTGCTCAGCTACATTCTCAATGGGGTTAAACAAAACATAAAGGGGCATCAAGTCAAATAGGAAATCTACAGAAATGTATTTTCATTTTGATTTAAACATTTGTGCTAAATTACAAGTGGAGAGCAAAATATCACTTTTGAAATTTGTGTGCTGGTATTACAAGATAAGCACAATGAGAACGCTACCTCACATTCGCAATACACGGAAGCTTTGCACGCTAGCGCAGCGAAAGGGGGTGAGTTTAGCGGCAATGGGCAACAGATGTTAAATATATATGTATATGAATATACACACATATTAAAACATAAATACAGTATATATATTTCTAAGCATATACATACTGTATATATTTACAGGGAACACACAGTTCCCCATAGACCACAATGTAAAGGCACTTTTCAGTGCTGTTTTTTTTTTTCTAACACCCCACACCCACTCACTTTTAACCCCTAAAAAATGCGTCATGCATATTTTTTTAATAAAAAACTACAAGTCTTAAATTTGGGGGCAATTGGGACACTTTTGGAAAATTAACCTGAGATCTGATCTCTGGATCATTTTCTGAGTGCTTATTGCTTGTGGTACCAATAACCAGCCACTTGTAATGGGTGGCTAAGAATCGCACGCCCGTAAACAAGCAAATTTGCCTTTTACGGGCGTGCAATATATTAGCGCTCCACTTATAGCCTAGCCTTTTAAAGGGAGATTAAACCCACATTTTTATTTTTAGAATTAAAAAAGATCCTGCAATTTGTAAAAAGTGTACAATTTACTTCTATTATCAAATTTACTTTGCGTTCATTTTATTCTTTGGTAAACAGAAAACCTAGGCAGGTAACAAGAATGTGCCTGGAGAACTTTATGACAACAATTTTGTAAGAATACTTTTGAGCATACAGTACACCATCTGCAGCTCCAAACAGCTTACAATGCCGGAAGTGCAAAAAACTCCAACAAGAAACTCTCCCAAGCTTGGAGTTCCAGCACAATGGCAGATCAAGCCGCTCACAATGCAAAAGACACAAAAGATTAAGTGAAGCACACACTTGGTAAAGATACAAACAGTCCATGTAGTATATGCACCTTACAGCGAGTCAGCAGTCTTATTACTACCTTGATAGACTCAATTTGCAATGTTACAGGCGCTATACAATGTATCCCAACACTCTGTGTAACGTAGTGTGCGAGCTCTTACCACGTGAAACGCCGGCTTGAGATCAGCTCCTCCCAGGACTAGGTAAATAGCAGCTTGGCGTTCTCCTGATGACATATGTTATGTGAGCAAAAAAGACATATATATCCCCAACAAGTAGTGGTATACTCACAAATATGGAGAGGAAATCTGATCACACTGCCTCCTAATAGCCGCTCTGTGTAAACGGCATCCAATATCCAGCAGAATTGCTTAGGGCTTCTCCAAAGTACCCTTAACTTGAAACACACATGTAGAAAGACAGAACAGCAATTGCGGCAGACACGTAATAGAAACCAGGAGATAGCGAGAACGGTTAAAAGTCCACTTATTAGTATAAAAGGGCACAGCAAAACAGACCTGAAAAGACTTTTAACCATTCTCGCTATCTCCTTGTTTCTATTACCTGTCTGCTGCAATTTCTGTTCTGCCTTTCTACAAAATATTGTGGGCCAGAGTGGAGCGCAAACGTTTGCACTCGAGTTTTCGCAATAATTTGCGTGCAAGTTAATTGCGCTAGTATAACAAGTTGAGCGTAAACATGATCGCGTAAGCAGAATGGCGATTTACGCCAGAATGATTACCGCAATTTCAGAGCTGTGGTTAACTGTTTTGCGAAACATAAAATGTCACAAAACACATCAAAAATACATTCAAAAGTTACACTCATCAGCATCTAATAAAAATTATTAAAAAAAAAAAATTGCAAAAAAGTGCTCAAATATGGGCTTCGATCCGATATAAATCGTCGCCCACAAAAGCCGGCGATGCCAAATTTTGCGCGGGTTTGGTATCCTATATACGGCGTAACTTAGAAGTTACACGCGTATATTTCTGCCTTCGCCCGAAGTTTTTTGGCCCATAGACTGACATACAAAACATGCGCAGTTTGGTATCCAATATATGGCGTAAGGACTTATGTGCGCAGATTTCAGAAAATCTACTCCATTCTCATCTCGCCACAAATTGCAGGCGCAGGAGACCTTGCACTGACTTAGAAACCAACGTAATTCTCTGAAGGCCTAACAAATGCATGCTGAACAACATACATATCAGCAACTTGATCACAAATAGTTAACCTCTTCAAAGCATTTATTATTCCTGCCTCTGCAAGTGTGTCAAACCAATCACAAAGGGGTGCATCATGGAGCACAAGGGGTGCATCATTGGGCACAAGGGGTGCATCATTGGGCACAAGGGGTGCATCATGGGGCACAAGGGGTGCATCATTGGGCACAAGGGGTTCATCATTCGGCACAAGGGTGCATCATGGGGCACAAGGGGTGCATCATGGGGCACAAGGGTTGCTGGAAGCCCTACAATCCCCTGTTGTTCCTTCTACACATGCTAATTCTATAGTTGCTGCTGAGGTCCCTGGTCATGGTGCTGCCCCTGCTGCAGCTGGTCATCGAATTACATACTGCGGATTTCCACTGCATGTAAGTGAAACTACTACATCCCACCCCCATTCCCTTAACCACCCTAATTACTGAAAATATATCATTAGTTTAATTCATGTTTTGGTCACTATGATTTATTGACTATCATTTTGAGGAATGAAAATGGATGTTTATAGCTTATGTTCACACCTTCTGTAAAAACATTATTATTTAGATATATATATACCCATGTGCAGGGATAGGCAAGGTGTCCTTCACTAAAAGTATTTACCTTAGAAAATGTCTGCCACAGCCTTGGCTCGTGCCTATCCCTGCACATGGGTCAATTTCTATTGGATGTGAGAAACCTTGATTTACATCTTAAAAGTGAATATCACTATATGTACCCTTCATACACAACTATGTGATGTGGAACACTATTAGTTAAAAAAAGGAATTTTAACTTGCTGCAGGATGCATTTTTATAACATTTCCTTCTCCCCGGGGAGAAGGAAGTGCTATCAAAATGCATCCTGCAGCAAGTTAAAATTCCTTTTTTTAACTAATAGTGTTCAAAACCATTGTCTTATGCATAAGCACTCCAGCCAACACATAAAGTCTACCGACAGTAGGCATTTTATTGGCATCCCCCAAATATTTGTGCAGTGCGGTTGCACCCCTCTAGTTCTCAGAATAACTGGGATGTGGTTTAGAGAACATGACTATGTCATAAATATGATGATATTACCTTTTTTGGGCCATTTCCACACAGGCCTTATTATATGTTTCAAAAATATTAGTGTACTAAAAAACCCTTCACATGGATGTGGTTGACAATTATATGGTAAATAACAGAGGACAAGATTTAGGCTGAAATGTCTCTCCTGGGTCTCCTGGGTTGTGTGGATTCAGAGGATTCTGCAGGACTGCTGGCCACAGATGAGAGGCTGGAGGCAGTGTCCTGCTGGTGTGTGAAATGCTCCACCAACACACCCAACAGTTGGTTTTGTTCCCGCCATCTGTTGTCAGTCTGCATCTGCATATCCGAAATAACTCTCATCATCTGAGATTGGTTCTGGACTATACCATTTAAAGATGCTTCCATGTCCCATAGCAGCTCAATGGAATGCTGGAGTAAACTCTGTTGGCTCCTGTAAAACCTGCGTTGGTTTCTCTGCATTCTCTCGCAGCTTGCTGTGAGCCTCCTCTGGAGGGCAATGTATTCGTCGCCCAGGGCAGAAGTCAGTGGATCTACAGGCTGTTCACCAGTAGGGATTATAGGCGCAGGTTAACCTCCAGCTGCTGTTGCATCTGGAACTATGACAGCTGGTGCTTCAGGAGGAACTACAAGAGCTGGTGCTTCAGGAGGAACTACAAGAGTTGGTGCTTCAGGAGGAACTACAAGAGCTGGTGCTTCAGGAGGAACTACCACAGCTATATGCTCCTCTTCATATGCTGGAGCTCTTCCAAGGGAAGCGGATGGTGGAGCTCTCCGGGTGGACTGGTAGTCCCATTGATGACTGGTATGCGACCACTCAGCCTGTCCAGTTTGTATGTCCTGTCAGTAAAAGTCCTGACTGGCCTGATATTGGGAGGGGGGGTAAAGACATCTACCCTTTGGGGATGCCTTGGCTCCCCCACATAACCAAAAGATTAGTCCTCCGGCCAGGGCTCCTCTTCCAAAGTTGGTGGCATGACATATGGGTCCTCAACAGAGGCAATCCAACCCACCTCATGCCTGGGAGCATACTGTTGAGGGATTCTCTGGCCTGGTGGTTGTGGTGGAGGCATTCTCTGGCCTGCTGGTTGCGGTGGATGCATGCCCGTTTGCACCCTGGTGACAGGAGGTTCTGTGGAGGAGTCAAATGATGAGAGGTATTAGTACAATCATATATATATATATATATATATATATATATATATATATATATATATATATATATATATATCCATGTGGGCATACAATGTACATTGATACATTCTAGGGCCTATACTCATTCTCATGTCAAACTCTATAACATGCATGTGCACATTGTGATTCGTGCTATGAGGGATTTTAATATGCAAAGTATACATGTATGTGTTTCATACAATAGTTCTGTGTACATGTCAGTGATGGAGAAAATGTGTTCTTTAAGTGACACTATGGTCACACAATTTCCTTTAGCCTGATGTAGGCACATAACGTGCTTTCTTGAGCTAAAAGTATTGTGATGGCTATAGTGTCCATTTACTGAAAACTCTACATGTGGCTTGTGGCCTGTGTTACTCTGAGACATGTTAGTATTTCACTATTCCACCTCATATCATGAATTTCAATGTGTTAAGTAGCATTAAATGGACATTAAACCCATTTTTATCCTTTCATGATTCAGCTAGAGCATGCAATTTTAAACAACTTTGTAATTTACTTCCATTACCTAATTTGCTTCATTCTCTTGATATTCTTAGCTGAAAAGCATATCTAGATAGGCTCTGAAGCTGCTGATTGGTGGCTGCACATCAATGCCTCATGTAATTGGCTCACCCATGTGCATTGATATTTATTAAACAAAGAATAACAAAATAATGAAGCAAATTAGATAATAGAAGTAAATTGGGATGTTGTTTAAAACTGTATTCTCCATCTGAATAATGACATAAAAAGATTTGGTTTAATGTCCCTTTAATGTGAAATATAATTGTAGATGTTTTTGTTAGTAGGCCAAATACCATGCTCCTCATTGTGTACATGAATGTGTGACATTTATGGATGTTATATCTCAAATACATATAATACTGGTGTGTGGGATGTTACTCACCAGCATGCTGTGCTGATGTTGCAGCCCCTGAGTCACGAGCCCCTGGAAGTCCACGGACTGCTGTGACGCTCAGGGACCTGTGAATGATCTCCTGCCACTCATTATATTCCGCCTCCTGGGGAGGACCACCGCCTGTTCCCCTCTGGTACATGGCTTCTTGGCCTATTTTCTCCTTCACCCGCCTCTTGCAGTCATTCCACCTTTTCTTGAGCCCATCCACATTCCTCCTCTGCTGGGCCACGCTGTTGACTGCCTCCTCGACCTTCAGCCATGCATCTCTATGCCTTCGGGCAACTCCTTTGCCCTTCTCTTGGCCAAAGAAGGCAGTGTGGTTCTCCATGACGGCCTGGACTAGCGCAAGGTTTTCAGCAAAAGAGAAGTTGGGGCACCTCATGCGCTCCTCGTCCTGGGCCGCCTGGCTCCCTCCCTGGGATGTCCCTGGTGTGGGTTCCTCCCTATCCTCTCCCTCCTCCCCCCTTCTATCCCCATGTGCACCCTCTGTCCCTCTTCTGAGTGTGCCTGGTCTCGGGGCAGCCCCACTCCCATCATCCCTTCTGGCTCTCCCTCTCCCCACTCCCCTTACTCCCTGACGGGGACCCTGCTGCTCCTCCTGTCCATAATCCTCTCCCTGCAACTCCCCTTCCCTCCTCCCCCACACCCTAGCTCTCCCTGTCATCCTCAAACTACACACACTTACACACTCACACTCAATCCCACTTCAATCACACACAATCACAACCAAACACTCAGCCTATCACACTGTAAAAGATAAATAAAATGTGTGAGGTGTTATAAAAAAAAGTGTTGTGTATTTTGTATATGTGTGTATGCAAAATATGTGCAATATACATGAATACAAGTAAATGTACAGGCTTAACAATCCAACAATCCAACCTAACTAACTGAATGAAATGCTCCTCTCTCACTGCTCTTACCACTAATCTCTCTACTCGCTGTAGTGTGCTGTAGCTCCAAGAACCAACCAAACACATTAAAGAAAATGGCTGCTGCGCATGGGTTTATGTATGAATTTTGAATGGCGTAATTACGTGGCGCATCTTTTAGAACTGGCCGTTATTTTTTTCGATTCGTAGCCTAATTTGCATAAAACTACACTTTATTGAGACTTTACGTGAACAAAATACTGGTGTAAGTACTTGCGACGACTAAAATGTGTATTTGCGCACATTTTAGTTGATCGCTGGTTTTTCCTACTTACGCCAGTTTAGCATCTGACGGCGCAGTATATTGGATAGCTTGAGTTTGGAGGTGAAACTAAGGATGGCGCGGGTTCCCTCGCTTGCGCCGAAAACTACGCCGTATATCGGATCGCGCCCATGCAGGCAAAGTACTTTAACACAGACATACATACGTCCAGTATACATCTCTAAAGATGAACATCTATGTATATATAAATGCCTATATATGTGTGCATATGTATTTATATGTGTATATATGTATTTAGTGCATTGGAGCCCTTTGCAGTTAAGTGGATAAAAACATGTAAAATCATATTTATGCAATATTCATATTTAATAAAGTGTAATATTGTATATTTACTGTAAATATTTCACATTCCAATGTTTTGCACATAGCAGATAATGTTCTATGTATTTCTGAATAGATATTTATAACTAGGGAGATAACTATTGGAAGAATTAAATCTCTACATACTCCAAGAGGTGGATGAAACCATAGAAGCATACACTGGTATTCCGGATTAACTAACCACAAAGAACTGAGTACCCCTTCCAGTGCGGCAACGTACCTCATATGATTGAGGTAAATTCTGGTAAGGGAATTCACTGCATTTAAAGATCAGCAAATGGATGTTCGATGACATTTAGTCTATATTTAAGGGATATTGGTCTCTTATATCACTGATACTGTATACATATACATACCAATCGCATATTATTCTGTTTATATAAGGACTTGAGAGCAATGTTAACCCCTTGTACATTCATATATATATATATATATACTGTATATAGGCATACCTCCTCTTTGTATCTGCACTTACAGTTCAAAAGTGTCTTCCACCAGGGTGCAAAGTCAAATTATTGTAGAAGATCCAAGCAGGGACTGCACTCACTGGATTTAATAAATATTAATTTATTTTCTAAATCCTGTGAGTGCAGTCCCTGTTTGGATCTTATTTATATATACATATATATATATATATATATATATATATATATATATATATACTGTATGTATAGATATTTATTGTACCAAAAAAAAAACATCATATATATAGTATATATATACATATGTATTTATTAATAAATAGAACATATTCTACTATGTGAAGATCATTGGAATGTAAAATATTCAGGATTTTCATGTTGGGTTAGCACACATTAGAATATGCAAACGGTATGCGCATATGAAAACATACAATTCGGTTAGTGAGCGTGTAGGGTGTTAGGTTTTTTTTCCACTTTTTTTCTCCAGAGTACAACATTTTTACTTTCAACTCATACTACCAGTACAACCTGAAGAGCGCAAAAAGTTTAGTTCTAGCGCAATTAGGGCTCTAGCAAAAAATACCTTACGTTTTAAGGTATTTGAGTGAAAAGGGCTCCAAAGTGTGTTTATATATATTTATATATATTTGTGTGTGTGTTTATATTTATATACATGAATCAAATGAACAGTGATATTAAAAAACTAGAGGACTGGGCAAATAAATGGGATCTGAAGTTTAATATTAACAAAAACAAAATTATGCATATAGGATCCAAAAACCCAAAGGCCAATTATAGTCTCAATAATACATTACTGACTGTAACTAAAGAGGAACGGGACTTGGGAATTATTATTTCACATTATCTAAAATTTGGTACACAATGCAGCAGTGCAGCCAGCTAAATATGTGGTTGCATTTGGAGAGGTATTAGTAGCAGAAATAGCAAGGTTCTTATGCCACTTTACAGATCATTAGTTAGGCCTCATTTGGAATACTGTATACAGTTCTAGAGACATAGGGGCCGAATTATCAAGCTCCGAATGGACTGCTGCTCTATAACTTGTCTGCCTGCTCTGAGGCTGCAGACATCAATCTGCCCGATCCTATACAATCAGAGTGATTGACACCCCCTGCTAGCGGCTGATTGGCTGCAAATCTGCAGGGGGCAGCATTGCACAAGCAGTTCACCAGAACGTATGCTGTCAGCATTTATCGATGTGCGGCAGACATGATACGCTACATCGTATCATGTCCGCTTGCACTTTCAAAAATCGGCATACGCTGTCGGCATTTATCATTGCACCAGCAGTTCTTCTGAACTGCTGGTGCAATGCCGCCCCCTGCAGATTTGCGGCCGCTAGCAGGGGGTGTCAATCAACCCGATCATATTCGATCGGGTTGATTTCTGTCTCAGAGCAGGTGGACAGGTTATATGGAGCTTGATAAATTGACCCCATGACCTAAATATATATAGTTTAGAGAAGGGAAAGAGGTACCATGATAGAAACCTTCAAATATATGAAGGGACTTTATAATGTGGAAAATTAAAGCATTTTCCACAAAAAAAAAACAAATGCCAAAAAAGGGGTCATAATCTTAAATTAGAGGGTAGCAGATTCAGTAGAAGCATTTGTTTACATAAATGGCAGGGGATTGATGGAATAAACGTCCAATTGAGGTGGTAAACACAAAGACTGTAATGGAATTCAAAAATGCCTGGGACATGCATAAGGTTATCCTAAGAAAAAAGTAACGTAATATGGGTAGACTTGATGGTCCTTTTTGGTTCTTATTTACCGTCAAACTCTATGGGGCATATTTTTATCAAAGCGTCAATCTCAGTGCATTCGCCGGCGTCAATATGCTTGCCAGACATCGCCAGGCATCGCTGATGCGGATCCACATACGATCCCCTTATTTATTAAAAAAAATGTCAAAAACACGCGCGTCAAGTACGGAGCGATGACCATGGGACTGTTGTTAACTAACAGTCATCGATGACGCGGTTATTATGCCATTTCATTACTGTCCATGAACAAGCACATTTCTCTAAAGCTAATGTTTATTTTTCATCTGTTAATGTCCAAAAAATAGATAGATTTATACCTCAACAAACAATATTTTTATATTTATTTGTTGTACAAAAAAAATCTGTTATATGATACTTTCACATAAATGAATGTGTATTTGTATTTTTAGAAGTCATGATATGCTTTTATCTCATTTTTTTTTATACATGAATATTAATGCTAGAATTTGTACATATATCTTTGCACATACTTGTATGTATATATATTTATATATATGTGTGTTATGTCAGAAATTTTTTGCAAACATATTTACATGTCCCTAAGTTCCTTTTTTTTTTAGTTCTAAACAATGTTGTCCATCATATCTCTTTGTGTATGTATATAGTGTAAATTTATTATTATTCTGAACATGACTAATTGCGAATTTAGCATGTCATCAGGGTATCATATGTATTTATTTGTAATCAATGGATATTTTAAGAGCTGGGACAGTTTTCTCTCTGTACCTGTGTAACCCCTCCTGATTGCAATCTAGTTTTAAAACCCACCCCTACACAGGTGTTATAAAATGGGCTGGCATATAAGATGACATTTCTTACTGAAAATGAAATTCAAGAGAAGGAAGAAAGACACTGAAAATAGCATGACAGTAAAGAGGTTATTTTAATTTCTGCTGTATCTGAATCATGACAGTTTAATGTTAGGTGGGCTATCCCTTTGAGCTATCGGGGGCTACTTATCAAGCCGTCTAATTTTCTGGCTTCGCCGGCCCAATACGTCCGCCTAAGCTCGCCTACCTTCGCCGCCGCGGACCTTGAATACGTTCGCCTAAGTTATCAAATAAAGCTGTCAAAAAGCCGCGGGGCGATGAGCAGCGGACTGTGACAGTTATCACTCATCCGATCTCGCTGCCCTTCGGCTTTTTCCCAGCTTTATTGCTAGCCTGTCACTAAGCACTCACACTAAACTGCACTGTTCTACCCCCTATACCGGCGCCCCCGGAGGCCCCCGCAACTAAATAAAGTTACTAACCCCTAAACCGCCGCTCCTAGACCCCGCCGCAAGTCTTATAAATGTATTAACCCCTAAACCGCCGCTCCCAGACACCGCTGCCACCTACATTATACCTAGTAACCCCTATCCTGCCCCCCTATACCGTCGCCCTCTATTATAAAATTATTAACCCCTATCCTGCTGATCCCACACCTCTCCGCAACTAAATAAATAGTTTAACCCCTAAACCGCCGCTCCATGAACCCGCCGCAACCTATAATAAATTTATTAACCCCTATCCTGCCCCCCACTACGCCGCCGCCACTGTAATAAAATGATTAACCCCTAAACCTAAGTCTAACCCTAACCATAACGCCCCCCTAACTTAAATATTAATTAAATAAATCTAAATAAATTAACTCTTATTAACTAAATGAATCCTATTTAAAACTAAATACTTACCTTTAAAATAAACCCTAATATAGCTACAATATAAATAATAATTATATTCTAGCTATTTTAGGATTTATTTTTATTTTACAGGTACCTTTCAATTTATTTTAACCATGTACAATAGCTATTAAATAGTTAATAACTATTTAATAGCTACCTAGCTAAAATAAAGAGAAATGTACCTGTGAAATAAATCCTAACCTAAGTTACAATTACACCTAACACTACACTATACTTTAATAAATTATTCCTATTTAAAAATAAATACTTACCTGTAAAATAAACCCTAAGATAGCTACAATGTAATTAATAATTATATTATAGCTATCTTAGGATTTATATTTATTTTACAGGTAACTTTGTATTTATTTTAGCTAGTTAGAATAGTTATTAAATAGTTATTAACTATTTAATAACTACCTAGCTAAAAGAAATACAAAATTACCTGTAAAATAAATCCTAACTTAAGTTACAATTAAACCTAACACTACACTATCATTACATTAATTAAATAAATTAACTACAAAGAACTACAATGAAATACAATTACATAAACTAACTAAAGTACAAAAAATAAAAAAAGCTAAGTTACAAAAAATAAAAAATTAAGTTACAAACATGTTAAAAATATTACAACAATTTTAAGCTACTTACACCTAATCTAAGCCCCCTAATAAAATAACAAACCCCCCCAAAATAAAAAAAATCCCTACCCTATTCTAAATTACATAAATTTCAAAGCTCTTTTACCTTACCAGCCCTTAAAAGGGCCATTTGTGGGGGCATCCCCCAAAAAGTTCAGCTCTTTTGCCTGTAAAAGAAAAATACAACCCCCCCCAACATTAAAACCCACCACCCACATACCCCTAATCTAACCCAAACCCCCCTTACAAAAACCTAACACTAATCCCCTGAAGATCATCCTACCTTGAGTCGTCTTCACTCAGCCGAGCCACCGATGGAACTGAAGAGGACATCCGGAGCGGAAGAAGTTAATCCTCCAAGCGGCGCTGAAGAAATCTTCCATCCGATGAAGTCATCATCCAGGCGGCGCTGAAGAAGTCTTCGATCCGGCCGATGTCATCTTCAAAGAGGCGCTGAAGAGGTCTTCTATCCGGGCGAAGTCATCTTCCAAGCCGGGTCTTCAATCTTCCTTCCGCCGACGCGGAACCACCTTCTTCACCGACGGACTACGACGAATGACGGCTCCTTTAAGGGACGTCATCCAAGATGGCGTCCCCTCAATTCCGATTGGCTGATAGGATTCTATCAGCCAATCGGAATTAAGGTAGGAAAATCTGATTGGCTGATGGAATCAGCCAATCAGATTGAGCTCGCATTCTATTGGCTGTTCCGATCAGCCAATAGAATGCGAGCTCAATCTGATTGGCTGATTGGATCAGCCAATCGGATTGAACTTGAATCTGATTGGCTGATTCCATCAGCCAATCAGATTTTCCTACCTTAATTCCGATTGGCTGATAGAATCCTATCAGCCAATCGGAATTGAGGGGACGCCATCTTGGATGATGTCCCTTAAAGGAGCCGTCATTCGTCGTAGTCCGTCGGTGAAGAAGGTGGTTCCGCGTCGGCGGAAGGAAGATTGAAGACCCGGCTTGGAAGATGACTTCGCCCGGATAGAAGACCTCTTCAGCGCCTCTTTGAAGATGACATCGGCCGGATCGAAGACTTCTTCAGCGCCGCCTGGATGATGACTTCATCGGATGGAAGATTTCTTCAGCGCCGCTTGGAGGATTAACTTCTTCCGCTCCGGATGTCCTCTTCAGTTCCATCGGTGGCTCGGCTGAGTGAAGACGACTCAAGGTAGGATGATCTTCAGGGGATTAGTGTTAGGTTTTTGTAAGGGGGGTTTGGGTTAGATTAGGGGTATGTGGGTGGTGGGTTTTAATGTTGGGGGGGGGTTGTATTTTTATTTTACAGGCAAAAGAGCTGAACTTTTTGGGGCATGCCCCCACAAATGGCCCTTTTAAGGGCTGGTAAGGTAAAAGAGCTTTGAAATTTATGTAATTTAGAATAGGGTAGGGATTTTTTTTATTTTGGGGGGGTTTGTTATTTTATTAGGTGGCTTAGATTAGGTGTAAGTAGCTTAAAATTGTTGTAATATTTTTAACATGTTTGTAACTTAATTTTTTATTTTTTGTAACTTAGCTTTTTTTATTTTTTGTACTTTAGTTAGTTTATGTAATTGTATTTCATTGTAGTTCTTTGTAGGTAGTTTATTTAGTTAATTTAATGATAGTGTAGTATTAGGTTTAATTGTAACTTAAGTTAGGATTTATTTTACAGGTAATTTTGTATTTCTTTTAGCTAGGTAGTTATTAAATAGTTAATAACTATTTAATAACTATTCTAACTAGCTAAAATAAATACAAAGTTACCTGTAAAATAAATATAAATCCTAAGATAGCTATAATATAATTATTAATTACATTGTAGCTATCTTAGGGTTTATTTTACAGGTAAGTATTTATTTTTAAATAGGAATAATTTATTAAAGTATAGTGTAGTGTTAGGTGTAATTGTAACTTAGGTTATGATTTATTTCACAGGTAAATTTCTCTTTATTTTAGCTAGGTAAGCTATTAAATAGTTAATAACTATTTAATAGCTATTGTACATGGTTAAAATAAATTGAAAGGTACCTGTAAAATAAAAATAAATCCTAAGATAGCTAGAATATAATTATTATTTATATTGTAGCTATATTAGGGTTTATTTTAAAGGTAAGTATTTAGTTTTAAATAGGATTCATTTAGTTAATAAGAGTTAATTTATTTAGATTTATTTAATTAATATTTAAGTTAGGGGGCGTTAGGGTTAGGGTTAGGTTTAGGGGTTAATCATTTTATTACAGTGGCGGCGGCGTAGTGGGGGGCAGGATAGGGGTTAATAAATGTATTATAGGTGGCGACGGTGTAGGGGGGGCAGGATAGGGGTTAATAAATGTATTATAGGTGGCGACGGTGTAGGGGGGGCAGGATAGGGGTTAATACATTTAATATAGGTTGCGGCGGGTTCAGGGAGCGGCGGTTTAGGGGTTAATACACTTATTATAGTTGCGGTGGGATCCGGGAGCGGCGGTTTAGGGGTTAATACACTTATTATAGTTGCGGTGGGCTCCGGGAGCGGCGGTTTAGGGGTTAATATGTATAGAGTAGCTTGCGGTGGGCTCCGGGAGCGGCGGTTTAGGGGGTAATAACTTTATTTAGTTGCGGCGGTGTAGGGGGGGTCAGATTAGTGGTGTTTAGACTCGGGGTACATGTTAGGGTGTTAGGTGTAGACAGCTCCCATAGAAATCAATGGGATGTCTGTCAGCAGCGAACTTGTACTTTCGCTATGGTCAGACTCCCATTGATTCCTATGGGATCCGCCGCCTCCAGGCTGGCGCTTTGAAAACCAGGTACGCTGGGCCGTAAAAGTGCCGAGCGTACCTGCTAGTTTTTTGATAGCTAGCAAAAGTAGTGAGAATGTGCCGCACTTGTGTGCGGAACATCTGGAGTGACGTAAGAATCGATCTGTGTCGGACTGAGTCCGGCGGATCGAAGCTGACGTCACAAAATTCTACTTTTGCCGGTCTCGAGCCTTTGATAACTAAGGCGTATCAGCCTCGCCACAAATACGCTGCGGAATACGCAGCGTATTTGAGGTTGACGGCTTGATAACTACCCCCCATCATCTTAAGATTATATTGAATCAAACATCAATTCGAATTTTAAAATCATTGTCTAAAATATTACACTGTGTGTCCTAATGCCAGCATCAATGTTTAACTTTAATACTAATTTCACATATACATACTTTCAAAGTATAATACACAATGTAACAAATGGCACTTACAAGTTCTGATGAGTGATCAATGACACAAGTATCAAGCAATTTGATTTGTTAGTGATAGTTTATAATGTGTATTTGAATCAGATTGGCTGATGTCATAAATCATGTGATTGTGCATATTTAAAAAGTAGTTAAAAAAAGTACTAGTGTGTGGGTTGTTTAGGAGTTTGCGTCATAATTGATGAGGAAAGTGTTGCTTCAAAATTGGTACGAAGTGGAGAGCGTGACTTGTATTACATGGTTTAAACATGGTGCACATAGATTTTTCACTAAAAATAAAATGGAAGTTTGCTATATTATGTTGTGTATTTCATTTGTATCTCTATATCAATTAGTGCGACAAGTTTTGGGAAAAACTTGAAAAAAAATTGTAATGAGAGACAAATTTGTAACATAATCCATAAGTAGTAATGTATTTTTCATTGTTATCCCTATATCTACTAGTGCACCAAATGTGGAGCAATAATATTGTTTGATTTAGAAAGCGTATACAATTGCCATAGAGTTTCTAATTTACTTTAATTATGTAATATACTTCATTGCCTTGCTGCATCAAACATAAGCTTTCTGTGTTTTCAGACTCCCATTGATTTCTATGGCATCCGCGACCCCAAGGGTGGCGGATTGAAAATAGGTACGCTGAGTCGGAATAGTTGCGAGCGTACCTGTTAAATGTTTGATAAATTAGGAAAATGGTCAAATAGATTTGAATGTGACTTTGAAACATCTGTAATGACGCAAGCATCAATCGAATTTCAACATTTGACAATCTTGACGCTTTGATAATTACGGCGGATCAATCTCCCGACAAATACGTCGCGGAATTCAAGCGTATTTTCATTTCACACTTTCATAAATATGCCCCTATGTTTCTATATGAAATATTTTTATCAGAAAGTGTATATACGAGTGTAATAATTCATTTTAATGTATTTATGTAGTGTATGTGGTTTATGTGGTATATTTTTTTTAACCCTTATACTTTACGCAAAGTCTTCACTCCAGCTAACCAGACGAGTGCAAATTTTGTTTGTGCTTGGGTGTACACGTTTACTTTCAACTTGTAATATGTGCGTGTTAGTGTTGTCACAATATTGCTTATTGTGACCCGTGATAACTTTACCGCCCCATTTGTATTCTAGCCATTAATGTTTAACCTCTCTATCACCACAAAGCTTGCAGAGCAGATGCTGCCCGCTCATTGCAATGCTCGGCGAACAACGTTAACTGATGCAAACCTTGTCCATCAGGCTTTAATAAATAGGGCCCATCTGTATAGGGTTCATTGAATGTGTTCTAAACCTCCTGCAAGCTTAGGGACAAAAAATATCTTCAAAATATGCTGACAGGACAAACAAATATAATTAAAAAAAAATCTAAATACAAAGTATTTCAGCTTAAGAATCTCTAAATATGACATTAATAACTGACTGCAAAGACTATAAAGAATTTGCTGACATGCTTGCTCTTGCCTTAAAGGTACATGTTTTCTATTCGTTGCATCAAAACTAAAGCATTAGATTTGTTTGTTTTTGTTTTTTAATGATTGCTTGTATGTTGCATAGATATATATTTTTCTTATCAGAAAGTGAGTAATCTTAAGCTAACTGTGAAACAAAGAGGCATAATACTTATATGTTAAATTGTTTGACAGTGATGCAGCAGAATTGTAAAAAGCTGACATGAAAATATCACATGAATATCTCTATTTAAATAGGAAGACATGTTGAGGCCTATTTATCAAGCCGTCAACCGCAAATACACTGGAATTCCGCAGCGTAATTGTGGCAAGCTTGATTCCCCTTAGTTATCAAAGCCTACAGACCGGCAAAAGTAAAAATCTGTGACGTAACATACAATCCGCCGGTCTCAGTCTGACACAGACCAATGCTTACGTCACTACAGATGTTACAAATCAGCCAATAGGATTGAGCTTTCATCCTATTGGCTGATCCAATCAGCCAATAGAATGTGAGCTCAATCCTATTGGCTGATTGCATCAGCCAATAGGATTTTTTCAACCTTAATTCCAATTGGCTAATATAATTCTATCGGAATCTAAGGGACGCCATCTTGGATGACGTCATTTAAAGGAACCTTCATTCCGAAGACGTCGTAAGAAGATGATGCTCCGCGTCGGATGTCTAGAAGATGGAGCCGCTCCCCACCGAATGGATGAAGATAGTAAATGCCGTCTGGGTAAAGACTTGGATGAAGATTTCTGGCGCTTCGTTGAGGACTTCTGCCGGCTTTGTTGAGGATGGATGTTGGATCTTCAAAACTGTAAGTGACTCTTCAAGGGTTAGTGTTAGAATTTTTTAAGGGTGTATTGGGTGGGTTTTATTTTTCGATTAGAGTTTTGGGCTGCAATAGAGCTAAATGCCCTTTTAAGGGCAATGCACATACAAATGCCCTTTTCAGGGCAATGGCGAGCTTAGGTTTTTTAGTTAGGTTTTTATTTGGGGGGGTTGGTTGTGTGGGTGGTGGGATTTACTGTTGGGGGTTGTTTGTATTTTTTATTTACAGGTAAAAGAGCTGATTTATTTGGGGCAATTCCATGCAAAAGGCCCTTTTAAGGGCTATTTGTAGTTTATTGTAGGCTAGAGTTTTTTTTATTTTGGGGGGCTTTTTTATTTTCATAGGGCGCTTAGATTTGGTGTAATTAGTTTAAATCTTTGATAATTTCTTTTTTATTTTGTGTAACTTAGTGTTTTTTTGTTTTTTTTAACTTAGTGTTTGTTATTTTTTGTTAGTTAGTTGTTAGTTTTTTGTAACTTAGTAATTTTTTAGTGTAGATTTCAATTATTTGAGTAGGGTTAGGTTTTTAAATATATAATATAGTTAATTTAATTTGTAGTTTAATGTAGTTTTAGTATAACAGTTAGGGTAGGTTAATTATTAGTTTAATATAGTTTAATGTAATTTTAGTATAACAGTTAGGGTAGATTAAATATTAGTTTAATATAGTTTAATGTAATTTTAGTATAACAGTTAGGGTAGATTAATTATTAGTTTAATATAGTTTAATGTAATTTTAGTATAACAGTTAGGATAGGTTAATTATTAATTTAATATAGTTTAATGTAATTTTAGTATAACAGTTAGGATAGATTGATTAATAGTTTAATATAGTTTAATATAATTTTAGTATAACAGTTAGGGTAGGTTAATTAGTAGTTTATATAGTTTAATTTAATTCTAAAGGTAAGTTTAAATTTATTATAAGATAGGGATGAGTTAATATTTAATGTACAGTTAGCGGTTGTTAGGTTTAGGGGTTAATAGGTTAATTTAGTTTATGGCAATGTGGGGGGCTGGCGGTTTAGGGGTTCATAACTTTATTTAGTTGCAGTGGGCTCCGTGAGCGGCGGGATAGAGGTTAATAACATAATATAGGTGGCGGCGGTGTAGGGGGCGGCAGATTAGGGGTTAAGATGAACATAATGTAGGTGGCAGTGGGGTCCTGGAGCGGCAGGATAGGGGTTAATAAGTTTATTAGAGTTGTGGTGGGCTCCGGGAGCAGCGTTTTAGGGGTTAATGACTTTATTTAGTTACGGCAGGGTCCGGGAGTGGCGGGATAGGGGTTAAACAGTTTAGTATAGTGGTGGTGTTTAGTGACAGTATATAAATAAAGCTGTGAAAAAGCTGAATAGCAGCGAGATAGATGACTGTTAGTTAACAACAGTCCGCTGCTCATCGCTCCGTACTTGGTGCGCAGCTTTTTGACAGCTTTTTGTTAAATTTGGAGAGCGTATTCAGGTCCGCTGCTGCGATGTTAGGCGATGTCAGGCGAGCGTATTTGTGCCGGCGAATGCAGCACAGTTGACGGCATGATAAATAGGCCTCGTTACCTCAACATTTCCTCAGCCTACCAGAGTAGTGCTGTGTAAAAAGTTATACTTCAGCTGCTGTCCAGCTGCAAGATAAAAAGCAAAAAACAGCCAATCAGAATCATTGCTGTGTTCTCACATAGTAATCTTCCATAAAGGTAAATGAAACCCATATTTTTTCTTTCATGATTTAGAAATAACATTCAATTTTAAACAAATTTCTAATTTACTTCTATTATCTAATTTGCTTTATTCTCTTGATATCCTTTGCTAAAAAGCATATCTAGATAGGCTCAGTAGCTGCTGATTGGTGGCTGCACATAGATGCCTTGTGTGATTGGCTCAACCATGTGCATTGATATTTCTTCAACAAAGGATATCTAAAGAATAAAGCAAATTAGAAAATATAATTAAATTGGAATGTTGTTTAAAATGGTATTCTCTATCTGAATCATGAAAGAAAAATCTTAATGTCCCTTTTATCTGCATAGGGAAATAACACAACTGTGCCTGCACAAACCAGATGCACATTCCCTTGCAAGTCCTGGGACTAGCATTTTGATTGGCTGCTTAAGGTCTCTTAACAGTGGGTAGAGATGTATAGTGATATTTTCTAGTCAGCTTTTTACAGCTATGCTGCATCACTTTCAAGTGCTACAGCATTTGGGTATCATGTCCCTGTAACCATTTTTGTGTAATACAATATTTTAGGTATAAGTGTTACTATTTCAAATGTAGAAGAGAAAATGTTGGACATTAATGTGAGAGCTGGTGTTGTAGCAGAACTGCAAAACAAACATGACATTAGTGAGATCTCTGACAATGCTCTGAAATCTTCAGAACAGATAACTGAGTAGTAAAAAAAATGACAAATGTAGGCAATATGCATTTATATATAATGATTTATTTTTAGGCATAACATTGTATGGTATACTTAGCTCTGGCAAATCCGTGTATCAATGTAAACATGGTCCATTAAATGGATATGAAACCCCAAAAATTTATTTTGTGATTTAGACAGAGCAGACAATTTTAAAAAGGCTTCCAATTTACTTCTATTATCAAATTGCCTTTGTTCTTATATATTCTTTGTTGAAGAGATACCCTGGAAGGCATCTGGAGCACTTCATGGCAGGAAATAGCGCTGCCATATAGTTCTCTTGTAAATGAATAATATTCTTGTAAAACTGTTGCTATATAGTGCTCCAGAAATGGGTCTGCACTCTAGGCATATGTCCCTGCTTTTCAACAAAAGATACCAAGAGAGTCAAGAAAAAACAATAACAGAAGTAAATCATGAAATAAAAAACTTATGGTTTCATATCCCTTTAAGTCTTTTTTCCAGTTGTTAATATTCACAATTCATTAGTAAAGCTTTGATATTTTACTGTTATAAAATGGTTTCAGACCATCTTAAAGTGATGGTAAACTCTCCCCTTTTTAAAATCAGATCTGGAATGTAAGCGCTATTTTAGATGGAGTTTTATTCATCATGTGCAATGAAGATGCGCTATAACTTAGTTATTAATATAGATATGAAATTCAAATACCCCACGTTACACCACCCACTTCAAAAGTCAATTTTCCTGTCAGCTAAATGATTGAATTACTCTCCAATCAATGCTCTAGCTACAACAAAAGTGCCATATGGGGAGAGCGCTGATTGGACAACAATTCAATCTGTTAGCTCACAGAAAATTTTACTTTTGAAGTGGGCAGAGGAGCATGCAGTATTTGAATTTCATATCTATATTAAAAAGCATGCTATACTGCATCTTCATTACAGCTAATGAATTAAACTCCATCTAAAATAGCGCTTACATTCCAGATCTGATTTTTAAAAAACCATTTGTCAATTTATATAACTACCAGTTTTTATCAACATCTTTTTCCTGGTGGAAAATTCTATTGGCTGATTGGAACAGTCAATAGAATGCAAGCTCAATCCTATTGGCTGATTGGATCAGCCAATAGGATTGAAGTTCAATCCTATTGGCTGATTGCATCAGCCAATAGGATTGTTTCTACCTTAATTCCGATTGGCTGATAGAATTCTATCAGCCAATCGGAATCTAAGGGACGCCATCTTGGATGACGTCACTTAAAGGTACCTTCATTCAGCTTTAGTCGTTGGATGAACAGGATGCTCCACGTCGGATGTCTTGAAGATGGACCCGCTCCGTGCCGGATGGATGAAGATAGAAGATGCCGTCTGGATAAAGACTTCTGCCCATCTGGAGGACCACTTTGACCGGCTTGGATGAAGACTTCTCCCGGCTTCATTGAGGACTTCGGCCAGGCTTGGATGAAGACGTCTCCCGGTAATTCAATCTTCAGGGGCTTAGTGTTAGGTTTTTTTAAGGGTGTATTGGGTGGGTTTTATTTGTAGGTTAGGGTTTGGGCGGCAAAAGAGCTAACTGCCCTTTTAAGGGCAATGCCCATCCAAATGCCCTTTTCAGGGCAATGGGGAGCTTAGGTTTTTTTAGATAGTATTTTATTTGGGGGGTTGGTAGTGTGGATGGTGGGTTTTACTGTTGGGGGGGTTGTTTGTATTTTTTTTACAGGTAAAAGAGCTGATTACTTTGGGGCAATTGGTAGTTTAGTTTAGGCTAGGTTTTTTTTTATTTTTTGGGGGGGGGCTTTTTTATTTTACGGCTATTAGATTAGGTGTAATTAGTTTAAATATCTGTAATTTGTTTATTATTTTCTGTAATTTAGAGGAGTTTTTTTTTTGTACTTTAGCTAATTTAATTTAGGTAATTGTATTTAATTTAGTTAATTTATTTAATTATAGTGTAGTGTTAGGTGTTATTGTAACTTAGTTTAGGTTTTATTTTACAGGTACTTTTGTATTTATTTTTGCTAGGTAGTTATTAAATAGTTAATAACTATTAAATAACTATTCTACCTAGTTAAAATAAATACAAACTTGCCTGTAAAATAAAAATAAACCCTAAGCTAGCTACTATGTAACTATTAGTTATATTGTAGCTAGCTTAGGGTTTATTTTATAGGTAAGTATTAAGTTTTAAATAGGAATAATGTAGTTAATGATAGGAATATTTATTTAGATTTATTTAAATTATATTTAAGTTAGTGGGTGTTAGGTTTAGGGTTAGACTTAGGTTTAAGGGTTAATAACTTTAATATAGTGGCGGCGACGTTGGGGGCGGCAGATTAGGGGTTAATAAATGTAGGTAGGTTGCGGCAACATTGGGGAAGGCAGATTAGGGGTTAATAAATATAATGTAGGTAACGGCAATGTCGGGGCAGCAGATTAGGGGTTCATAAGTATTATGTAGGTGGCGGCAGTGTTCGGAGCGGCAGATTAGGGGTTAATAATATAATGTAGGTGTTGGCGATGTCTTGGCGGCATATTAGGGGTTAATAAGTGTAAGATTAGGGGAGTTTAGACTCGGGGTTCATGTTAGGGTGTTAGGTGTAAACATAACTTTTATTTCCCTATAGGAATCAATGGGGTTGCGTTAGTGAGTTATACGGTGCTTTTTTGCAGGTGTTAGACTTTTTTTCAGCCGGCTCTCCCCGTTGATTCCTATGGGGAAATTGTGCACAAGCACGTTACACCAGCTCACCGATGACTTAAGCAGCGCTGGTATTGAAGTGAGATTTGGAGCAAAATTTTGCTCAACGCTCACTTTTTGTCTTTTAACGACGGGTTTCTGAAAACTTGTAATACCAGCGCCATATGTAAGTGAGCATTGAGAGAAAACTGCTCGTTAGCAGCGCATAAGCTCTAACGCAAAACTCGTAATATAGCCGTTTGTTATTTTTCGTAATTTAGTGTTTGTTATTTTTTTGTACTTTAGTATTTTTTTATTTTTTGTAATTTAGTATTTTGTAATTTTTGTAATTGTAGATTTAAATTTTTTAGTAGGGTTAGGTCAATGTCGGGGAGAGGCAGAATAGGGGTTAATATCTTTATTATAGTGTGGGCGATCTTGGGGTGCATCGGAATAGTTGTTAATAACTTTAGTATAGTAGTGGCGATATCGGGAGCGGCATATTCAGGGTTACTAGATTTATTTAGGTGGCAGCGATGTCGGGAGCAGCAGAGTAGGGGTTAATAATTTTATTTAGGTGTCAGCGATGTCAGGGGCAGCAGATTAGGGGTGTTTAGACATGGGGTTTATGTTAGGGTGTTAGGTTTAAACGTATTTTTTTTTCCCCATAGACATCAATAAGGTTGCGTTACGGAGCTTTTCATTCCGCGATCGCAGTTTTTTTTCTAACACTTTCTCCCCATTGATGTCTATGGGGAAAGCGTGCACGAGAACATCAAAGCAGCGCTTGTATTTTGTGTGGTATGGAGCTCATCGCCACCATATCACAAGGCGGCTTTTTCAAAACTCATAATGGCAGCGCTATGGAGGGTGAAATAACACAACTTTTGTTGCGTTATTTTTGCACCCTCTATAGCACAAAACTTGTAATCTAAGTTTATGTTTTTAAAGATAATAAAATAAGATTCTTTAGACATTTTTAAATTTAGAATATTTAGACCACTATACATTCTTATTAATAAAACTACTTTTCTCCCTGCTGTGTCTTTCTGATACGTCAGCAGCTATTATTGATAGTGCACACATTCCAAAATATTCCATTCTTAGCATTGTATTCATTTTTGACTTTGCAATAATTACATACGCCTACATTACGAGTTTTGCGGTAACAGGGGTGCTTTGCTAACGAGCATTTTTTTCAACGCTCCCTTAAGACAACGCTGGTATTACAGGTTTTTTTAAACCCGGCGTTAGCCGCAAAAAGGTGAGCGTAGAGCAAAATTTAGCTCCCCATCTCACCTCAATACCAATGTTGCTTACGGTAGCGGTAAGCTGGCTAAACGTGATCATGCACGATTTCCCCATAGGAAACAATGGGGCAGATTCAGCTGAAAAAAAACCTAACACCTGCAAAAAAGCAGCGTTCAGTTTCTAGCGCAGCCCCGTTGATTCCTATGGGGAAATAAAATGAATATCTACACCTAACACCCTAACATGAACCCCGAGTCTAAACACCCGTAATCTTACACTTATTAACCCCTAATCTGCCGCCCCCTACATCGCTGACAACTACATTATACTTATTAACCCCTAATCTGCCGCTCCGGACACCGCTACCACCTACATTATCCCTATGAACCCATAATCTGCTGCCCCCAACATCGCTGACACCTAAATTATATTTATTAACCCCTAATCTGCCCCCCAAATTTCGCCGCAACCTACCTACATTTATTAACCGATAATCTGCTGCCCCCATCGTCGCCGCTACTATATTAAATTTATTAACCCCTAAACCTAAGTCTAACCCTAAGTCTAACACCCACCTAACTTAAATATAATTTTAATAAAACAAAATAAAATTACTACAATTAAAGAAATTAATCCTATTTAAAACAAAATATTTACCTATAAAATAAACCCTAAGCTAGATACAATATAACTAATAGTTACATTTGTATCTATCTTAGGTTAGAGTTTATATTTATTTTACAGGCAACTTTGTATTTATTTTAACTAGGTACAATAGTTATAAAATAGTTATTAACTATTTAATAGCTACCTAGTTAAAATAAGTACAAATTTACCTGTTAAATAAATCCTAACCTAAATTACAATTACACCTAACACTACACTATCATTAAATTAATGACATAAACTAACTACAATTAACTACAATTAAATTAAATAAACTAAAGTACAAAATAAAAAAACACTAAATTACAGAAAATAAAAAAATAATTACAAGAATTTTAAACTAATTACACCTAATCTAATCCCCCTAATAAAATAAAAAAGCCCCCCAAAATAATAAAATTCCCTACTCTATACTAAATTACAAATAGCCCTTAAAAGGGCTTTTTGCGCGGCATTGCCCCAAAGTAATCAGCTCTTTTAGCTGTAAAAGAAAAATACAATACCCCCCAACATTAAAACCCACCACCCACACTACCAACCCTACTCTACCCCCTTGAAATTCACCCTACCTTGAGCTGTCTTCACCCAGCGGGGCACAAGTGGTCCTCAAGAGGGGCAGAAGTCTTCATCCGATCCGGGCAGAAGAGGACCTCCAGACGGGCAGAAAGCTTCATCCAGGCGGCATCTTTTATCTTCATCCATCCAGAGTGGAGCGGGTCCATCTTGAAGACATCCGACACGGAGCATCCTCTTCTTCCGACAGCTAAGACTGAATGAAGGTTCCTTTAAATGACGTCATCCAAGATGCTGTCCCTTGAATTCCGATTGGCTGATAGGATTCTATCAGCCAATCGGAATTAAGGTAGGAAAATCCTATTGGCTGATGCAATCAGCCAATAGGATTGAACTTCAATCCTAATGGCTGATCCAATCAGCCAATAGGATTAAGCTTGCATTCTATTGGCTGTTCCAATCAGCCAATAGAATGCAAGCTCAATTCTATTGGCTGATTGCATCAGCCAATAGGATTTTTCCTACCTTAATTCCGATTGGCTGATAGAATCCTATCAGCCAATCGGAATTCAAGGGACGCAATCTTGGATGACGTCATTTAAAGGAACCTTCATTCAGTCTTAGCCGTTGGAAGAAGAGGATGCTCCGCGTCGGATGGCTTCAAGATGGACCAGCTCCACTCCGGATGGATAAAGATAGAAGATGCCGCCTGGATGAAACCTTCTGCCCATCTGGAGGTCCTCTTCTGCCCGGATCAGATGAAGACTTCTGCCCCTCTGGAGGACCACTTTTGCCCGGCTGGGTGAAGACGGCTCAAGGTAGGGTGATCTTCAAGGGGGTAGTTTTGGGTTTTATTAAGGGGGGATTGGGTGGGTTTTAGAGTAGGGTTGGGAGTGTGGGTGGTGGGTTTTAATGTTGGGGGGGGTATTGTATTTTTTTTTTTTACAGGTAAAAGAGCTAATTACTTTGGGGCAATGCCCTGCAAAAAGGCCTTTTAAGGGCTATTTGTAATTTAGCATAGGGTAGGGAATTTTATTATTTTGGGGGGATTTTTTATTTTATTAGGGGGATTATATTAGGTGTAATTAGTTTAAAAGCCTTGTAATTATTTTTTTATTTTCTGTAATTTAGTGTTTGTTTGTTTTTGGACTTTAGTTTATTTAATTTAATTGTAGTTAATTGTAGTTAGTTTATGTAATTAATTTAATGATAGTGTAGTGTGAGGTGTAATTGTAATTTAGGTTAGGATTTACTTTACAGGTAAATTTGTACTTATTTTAACTAGGTAGCTATTAAATAGTTAATAACTATTTAATAACTTTTGTACCTAGTTAAAATAAATACAAAGTTGCCTGTAAAATAAATATAAACCCTAGCGGCTAGATTTAGAGTTTTGTCTGTAAAAAGTAGCGTAGCTAACGCTGCTTTTTTTGCCAACGCACCCTCCCAACAATGCTGGTCTTTAGAGTTGTCTGAGGGGCTGCGTTAGGCTCAAAAAAGGGTGAGTTGAGCCTAACTTAGCTCCACTTCAACCCTCAATACCAGCATTGCTTACGGTAGCGGTAAGCTGGCAAAACGTGCTCATGCACGATATCCCCATAGGAAACAATAGGGGAATTCTGGGCTGAAAAAAAAACCTAACACCTGCAAAAAAGCAGCGTTCAGCTCCTAACGCAGCCCCATTGTTTCCTATGGGGAAACACTTTCTAAGCCTGCACCTAACACCCTAACATGTACCCCGAATCTAAACACCCCTAACCTTACACTTATTAACCTCTAATCTGCTGCCCCCGCTATCGCTGACACCTGCATTATACTATTAACCCCTAATCTGCCGCTCCGTACACCGCCGCAACCTACATTATACTTATGAACCCCTAATCTGCTGCCCCTAACATCGCTGCTACCTAACTACACTTATTAACCACTAATCTGCTGACCAGACCTCGCCACCACTATAATACATGTATTAACCCCTAAACCGCTGCACTCCCGCCTCGCAAACACTAGAATAAATAGTATTAACCCCTAATCTGCCCTCCTTAACATCGCCGCCACCTACATACAATTATTAACCCTTAATCTCCTGCCCGCACCATCGCCGCTACTATAATAAAGTTTTTAACCCCTAAACCTAACTCTAACCCTAACCCCCCCCTAACATAAATATAATTTATATTAAACTAAATAATATTCCTATAATTAACTAAATTATTCCTATTTAAAACTAAATACTTACCTATCAAATAAACCCTAATATAGCTACAATATAATTAATAATTACATTGTAGCTATTTTAGGATTTATATTTATTTTACAGGCAACTTTGTATTTATTTTAACTAGGTACAATAACTAATAAATAGTTAATAACTCTTTAATAGCTACCTAGTTAAAATAAATACAAAATTACCTGTAAAATAAATCCTAACCTAAGTTACAATTAAACCTAAAACTACACTATCATTAAATTAATTAAATAAATTACCTACAATTACCTAAAATAAAATACAATAAAATAAACTATTCTATAATACAAAAAAAAACAAAAACACTAAATTACAAAAAATAAAAAAGAATTACAAGCAGTTTAAACTAATTACACCTAATCAAAGCCCCCTGATAAAATAAATAAGCCCCCCAAAATAAAAAATTCCCTACCCTATTCTAAAATACAAAAGTAATCAGCTCTTTTACCAGCCCTTAAAAGGGCTTTTTGCGGGGCCTTGCCCCAAAGTAATCAGCTCTTTTGCATGAAAATAAAAATACAATAGCCCACCCAACATTACAACCCACCACCCACATACCCCTACTCTAACCCACCCAAACCCCCTTAAAAAAACCTATCACTAACCCCCTGAAGATCTCCCTACCTTGAGTCTTCTTCACCCAGCCAAGCTGAATTCTTCATCCAAGCGGAGCAAGAAGATGTCCTCCATCTGGTAGAAGTCTTGATCCAAGTGGCAAAGAAGCGGTCCTCCATCCGGACGAAGTCTTGATCCAAGCGGCAAAGAAGAGGTCTTCCATTCGGCAATGTCTTCTTCCAAGAGGCATCTTGTATCTTCCTTCTTCCGGATCCATCTTCATCCCGCCGACGCGGAACATCCTCCTTCCCTGACGGACTAACGACGAATGAAGGTTCCTTTAAGGGACGTCATCCTAGAATTCTGTCAGCCAATTGGAATTAAGGAAGAAAAAATCTGATTGGCTGATGTAATCAGCCAATCAGATTGAAGTTGCATTCTATTGGCTGATCGGAACATTGCATCAGCTAATCAGATTTTTTCTACCTTAATTCTGATTGGCTGATAGAATTCTATCAGCCAATCGGAATTGAAGGGACGCCATCTTGGATGACGTCCCTTAAAGGAACCTTCATTCATCGTTAGTCCGTCGGGGAAGGAGGATGTTCCGCTTGGATCAAGACTTCTACCGGATGGAGGACATCTTCTTGCTCCGCTTGGATGAAGAATTTGGCTCGGCTGGGTGAAGACGACTCAAGGTAGGGAGATCTTTAGGGGGTTAGTGATAGGTTTTTTAAGGGGGGTTTGGGTGGGTTAGAGTAGGGGTATGTGGGTGGTGGGTTGTAATGTTGGGGGGTATTGTATTTTTATTTTAATGTAAAAGAACTGATTACTTTGGGGCAAGGCCCCACAAAAAGCACTTTTAAAGGCTGGTAAAAAGCTGATTACTTTTGTATTTTAGAATAGGGTAGGGATTTTTTTTTTATTTTGGGGGGCTTTTTTATTTTATTAGGGGGCTTAGATTAGGTGTAATTAGTTTAAACTGCTTGTAATTCTTTTTTATTTTTTGTAATCTAGTGTTTTTTTTTTTTTGTATTATAGAATAGTTTATTTTATTGTATTTTATTTTAGGTAATTGTAGGTAATTTATTTAATTAATTTAATGATAGCGTAGTGTTAGGTTTAATTGTAACTTAGGTTAGGATTTATTTTACAGGTAATTTTGTATTTATTTTAACTAGGTAGCTATTAAATAGTTATTAACTATTTAATAGCTATTGTACCTAGTTAAAATAAATACAAAGTTGCATGTAAAATAAAAATAAATCCTAAAATAGCTACAATGTAATTATTAATTATATTGTAGCTATATTAGGGTTTATTTGATAGGTAAGTATTTAGTTTTAAATAGGAATAATTTAGTTAATTATAGGAATATTATTTTGTTTAATATAAATTATATTTATGTTAGGGGGGTGTTAGGGTTAGGGTTAGAGTTAGGTTTAGGGGTTAATAACTTTATTATAGTAGCTGCAACGGTGTGGGAGGGAGATTAGGGATTAATAACTGTAGGTAGGGGGCGGCGATCTTAGGGAGGGCAGATTAGGGGTTAATACTATTTATTCTAGTGTTTGCGAGGCGGGAGTGCAGCGGTTTAGGGGTTAATACATTTATTATAGTGGCGGCGAGGTCCGGTCGGCAGATTAGGGGTTAATAAATATAATATAGGGGTCGGCGATGTTAGGGGCAGCAGATTAGGGGTTCATAGGGATAATGTAGGTGGTGGCGGTGTCCGGTCGGCAGATTAGGGGTTAAAAAAATGTATTAGAGTGGCGGTGATGTGGGGGGGCCTTGGTTTAGGGGTACATAGGTAGTTTATGGGTGTTAGTGTACTTTAGAGCACAGTAGTTAAGAGCTTTATATTCCGGTGTTAGCCCATAAAGCTCTTAACTACTGACTTTTTTTGGCATTAGGAGTCTTGTCGGTAGAGGGTCTACCACTCACTTCTCCCAAGACTCCAAATACCAGTGTTAGGCAGATCCCATTGAAAAGATAGGATACGCAATTGACGTAAGGGGATCTGCGGTAGCCTGGAATCGCGGTAAGGAAGTGAGCGGTAGACCCTTTCCTGCCTGACTCTAAATACCAGCGGGCTGTAAAAAGCAGCATTAGGACCCTTTAACGCTGCTTTTGACGGCTAACGCCAAACTCTAAATCTAGGCGTATGCTAGCTACAATGTAACTATTACTTATATTGTAGCTAGCTTAGGGTTTATTTTAAGGTAAGTATTTAGTTTTAAAAAGGATTAATTTATTTAATTGTAGTAATTTTATTTTGTTTTATTTAAATTATATTTAAGTTAGGGGTGGTTAGACTTAGGGTTAGACCTAGGTTTAGGGGTTAATAAATTTAATATAGTAGCGATTTTCAATGATACAATGCAACCAATTTTCTCAAGAATTTTCAGGATCAGCAAAAATTATTGTATAATAGGTTGTATATAAGTCAGATTTCAGAAAGTATATTGATAATATCAAGATGGAAAAATATATTGAAAAACGTTGGGGTAGATTTAACAAGTCATGGATTAACTACTCGCCGGAAACTGAAGTTAAGAAGCAGCGGTCGTAGGACCACTGCTCCTTAACTTCTCTGCCACCTTTTAGGTGGCGGACTGCATTCATCCTAATCAGATACCATCGGGATGATTGACGGCCCCTGCTAGCTAGTTTTTTATTATCTGTTTTTTTAATCAAGTCAATCTGCAGATTTGTCTCAGAAATATAGTAAATACTATATGGTTTTCATGGTCCAAAATTAAATAGTAAAAATTGCTTGCTTCTTCATTTAGATATGAATATGATAATGATAATGATATGGTAATAATTGAGACATGTTAAACTATATCCCTCTTAATTTTAATTGGAAACAGTCATTCTAGGTTGAAATCAGACAAATAGATGAACAAGTTTAATTTTCTAAGCCCTTAAGGATGACAGCGGCTGCTTTAAGGACTCTAATAGTGTGGGTCTTAAGGACAAGCAATCACAGGGGCAGGGTGTGCCAGTGATTTCCTGTTTGGCAGTAGGGTGTTTTCATTACATGAGCCCTGGCATACTCCTCTGACATGGTAACTACGCAGATCTTCCCGTACTGCTAAGCGGCACTGGAGAAAATC